>NW_006400052.1:1512653-1604879 GCF_000299155.1 Elephantulus edwardii | reverse complement strand
CCGCCGCCGCCTCCTCACCCACGGTCCCCAGGCAATGCAACACAGTTGTTGATTGGTCACCACATGGGGCAACTGGCGCGGGCCTCAAATCCTAGCCAATCAAAACGCAGCTTTCAAAAGAACGGCAATGAAAGAGCCCAGAAGCCACTGGAGAGGAAGCGTTGGCCTACGTCGCTGCCGCGACTGAAGCAGAGGGCGGGAAAAGGCGGGAGGCGGAGCGCATACTGATTGGGTAGCGCCCGCGCGCCCGCTCCCGTAGAGTCTAATAAGAAAAAAGGAGTGAAGACTTGAACCAATCAGCGACTAGATCTCAGAATGAGCGTCGCCCCTCCCCACCGGGCCTTCTCTGTGAAGTCCTTTCACTAAATTACTGTCTTCGTAATATATATTGTGATTGGTCTAAATCTCCCGCCCCTAGATGAGACCAACTAGGACCAATTAAGCGCAGGATTTAGCAGAGGTTCCGCCTTTCTCCGTTGCCTTTAAGAAACTGGAAAGAGATTAAAAGACGAAAGACCCGCCCCTTGCCGTTAGGGCGGTTTCAAAACAACCTGTTCACCAATCGCAGTTACTGTTTTATTTCACTAAAGCCAATAATTATAAATGGATTGCTTTAAGAACAGCTAACCAGATTGGCTGTTTTTGAGAGGCCGGCTACAAGAGTCTCGCTGTGGAGGGAGGCGTACGCAAAGATTAAATGGACAGATTATTCTTAGTCGGCAATGGACTCAGTTCCCTTTATGAAAAACAACATATTTACTTCCGAGAATTCAGAAAATTTGAAAAGAGAGACTACATTAACGAGATTAAAGTCGTAAAGGAAACTGCATCTCCTCCCTGTAGGTAGTATATCTCACAGGGTCCCTCTTTCCTCGACAGTTGTCGCGGCCTTCTTCTCTATGGTTGACACTTTACAAGGAATGGGCGCTCTATCATCGACCATAGAGTCGTCCCTTCCGGAAGGACCTCCAAAAATTTTCAGCTTTTACCCCGAATCCTCTACGCTCCTGTTCAGTAAAACTGTCTATTTAGCGACTATACCGATAATCTCAAACACGTAGATCTCTTATTAAACCCTAAATTAACAAACAAACGCCACAGTTTCACAATGTCGGCTCTACTGTACCACCTGTCGCCTCTAACTCAAAATTGACACGAAATGTCCTTAGATACACAATCGGGATACACAATGTAAACGCTTACTGCCCACCATAAGTCTACAAAAAGCAGCACACACTTTCAACTTTGATAAAAACGTCAAACAGACATTAGTGACAGCAGAAGCACAATTGAAGGGGCAATAGACCATACTGACATGCCCAGCAACATCTTGCACAGACAAGAGATATCAAATGATAAAGACACACACAGCAATCACACTTTAAACTTCTAGCAACCTAGACACACAGCACCCACTCAGAAGTGGGGCAGACACTCACGTGGGCCCGGAGGTTCCAGTCCAGACACCCCGCCCCTCGCCCACATCCGACTTCCTCTCTCCTCCCCACTTCCCACAATGATTTGTTCTCAAAGTTTGTGCCCCGGATTGAACTGCTCCCAGATCTCAGGAGCGGCCACTGGAGGGCGCCCGGGCGCTGCCAGTCGGTCCATCAGCGGCCGGACACACCCAGAAACAAGTGCTGCAAAACCCAGTAGATTTGTCTTGGCAGGAGTCTCTTTTTGGGCCATCCTTATTGAAGTTGCTCTGTGTTTTTATTTCTATGTGAGTCTGAGCGATTTGGTTTGTGAAGTACCTGTTTTATTGTTCTAGTATTTACTTTTTTTAGTATTTTTAGTATCTAGTATCTTTATTGTTCTAATATTTAATCTTAGTATTTGTTATTCTCTGTGTCTGTGTCACTCTTAAGTTTTCCCCTATTCCAGGTACTTGTATGTTTGCACCTGTGTAAAATCTCTGTGGTTTTGAATGAATTTTAGTGACCGTATGTGTGTCCATTAATCCATCTGTCTGTTGCACTGGGATTTATTTCTGTGTGAGTAAAAATCCTCATCACTGGGCTTGCATGATGGAGAAATGATTGAAGTTGAGCTGGACAATGAATAAAGATGACAGAAGAATCAGTGTTTTTGAGTTGTGCTGGAGAAGAGTATTAAATATACCATGGACTACCAAGAGAACAAATAATCTGCCTTGGAGAGAGTGAAACCAGACTGCACTTGGAGGCAAGGATTTTGAAGCTCTGTCTTACATACTTTGGGCATGTTGTCAAGAGGGACCAGTCCTTGGAGAAGATCATCATGCATGGAAGGGTGGAGGATTCGTGCAGGAGATGAAGAATCTGGACGAGATGGATTGACACAGTGACTTGTGGTAATGGGTTGTCCTGTCAGGTATGTCAGAGACAGTGAGTTTGACTCAAGATAGGGCAAGATCAGAGCTGTGGCTCACAGGGTCACTATGAATTGTAGTCGACAGCACATAACAACCTCATTTGGGGTTTTGGAGCACCTGCATTTGCAGAGAAAAGATTGAAGTTGCCAAAGATTTAATACCATTTGGGTCTATAATCAACACACCTGGTAGTTGTTTTTAGGGGTTGTCAAGTACAAGTCATAGCAGAGCTATGAACAGCCGTCCTGAAACCTCTTTTATCTTCTTCTATCCTCATCATCTCTGAGACAGTAGAGCCCACTGCTGAAGTCACAATGTCAATTAATCTCGTTGGGGTTCTTCCTTTCCTTCTCTGACCCTCTATCTTTCCAAGCATCATGTCCCTTTTCAAGGAATAGCCTGGTCTAGCTATTCCTTGGAAAGCTCTCCAAAGTATGAAATATGTAGCTTCACGATCCTTGCCCCAAGGAGCACTGTGGCAGAACCTTTTCCAGGACATATTTGTCTGTTCTTTTGTCATTCCATGGGGTATTCTTCTCCAGCACCACAACTCAAAGACACCAATTCTTCCTCTGTAATACTTATTCACTGTCCAGATTTCTGATACATAACAGATGATTGAAAAGACAATGGCCTTAGTCTTCTGATAATCAGGCACACCTTAGTCTTCAAACTGATATCATTATTCTTCAATATTTTGGAGAGGTCCCTAATAGCAGACTTGCCCAATGTGATACAGCTCCTGATTTCCTGACTGCTGGCATCAAGGGTGTTGATTGTTGATCTAAGCAAGATGAAATAATTGATAGCTTTAATCTTTTCTTCATTTATCTTAATGTTGACTGTTGGACCTGTGGTGAGATCTTTTTTTTTTAGATAGTTGTCTTTTTTATGTTGAGATGTAAGCCATACCAAAGGCTGTAGCCCTTGATCTGCAGCAAGTATTTCATATCCTTCTCACTTTCAACAAGCAAAGTTGTGTCATGAGCATAATGGAGGTTATTGATAAGTCTTCCTCCAATAGCTTTGTGAAATATTTGCTCAGCATACAGACTGAATAGGTGGAGAAAGGATACAACCCTGAAGCACACCCTTCCTAATTTTAAACCATCCTGTTTCCTTGCTCTGTTCTCAAAACAGCTTCTTTGTGTAGATCTTGATTCTGTATGAGCACAATTAATTAAGTATTTTGGGATTCCCATTCTTTTCAATCTGTGCTATAATTTGTTATGATCCACCCAGTCAAATGCCTTTGCATAGTCAATAAAACACAAATATGCATTCTTTTAGTATTCTCTCCTTTCAGCCAGGATCCATCTGATATCAGCAATGATATCCCTGGTGCCGTAGCCTTTCCTAAAACCAGCTTATTTCTGGTAGTTCATGTTTATGTACTGTTCGAGACAATTTTTAATTCTTTTCAACAATATTCTGCTTGCATGAGATATTAATGATATTGTTTGATAATTTCTACATTCTGTTGGATCACCTTTTTTGTGAATGGGGACAGGTATGGATCTCTTCCTGTCAGATGGCCAGTCAGCTGTCCTCCACATTTCCTAGCATAAACTGCTGAGCACATCCAGGGCTGCATCTGTTAGTTCAAACATGTCACTTGGTGTTCTGTCAATTCCCAGGGCCATATTTTTTGCCAAAGCCTTCAGTACCGCTTAAACTTTATCTTTCATCAGCATTGGCTTTTGTTCATATGGTACTTTCTGAAATATTTCCTTGCTAATGAATTCTTTTTGGTACAAAAATGATGTGTGTTCTCTCCATCTTCTTTTGATGCTTCCTGTATCATTCAACATTGTGCCCATAGCATCTCTCGATATTTTAACTAGAAGTTTGAATTTGTTCCTTAGTTCCTTTGGCTTGAGAGATGCTGAGCAAGTTCTTCTCATTTTTATTTGCTGACTCCAGCTCTTTGCACATTTTGGTACATATTGCTTTAGCCTCTCGAGCTAAATCTTTTGGACAGCTTTTACTTTGGGATCCCTTCCTTTTGTTTCGGCTTCTTTGTGCTCTAATGTAATTTTCATTGTCTCTTCTGACATTGCCTGGTAGTAGCTAACAAGAGATTAAAAGAACTTTTGCATTGAACTAAGCTGTTGCCAATGATCTCTTTGAAGTGCTAAAGAGAACGGATGTTAGACCAAGGTGTGCCTTACTCAAAAAGTTGCTTCATATTCAAGTGAAAGTTGGGCCATGAGAAGATACAAGAGGAATCAGTGCCTTTGAATTGTGATACTGTTAAAAGAGCACTGAACATACCATGGCCTGCCAAGAGAAAACAAATCTGTCTGAGAGGAAAGGATGATGAAGCTTCATCTCACCTACTTTGGATATGTTGGAAGGAGTCCTTATAACATGTCCTTGGAAAAGGCATTGCTCTGGGTAAGGTGGAGGGTTGGTAAAAGAAGAGGAAGACTTTCAACAAGCTGGATTGACACCGTGACTACAATCAATGGCATGAGCATGATGGAGATTGTGAAGATGGCGCAGGATAGGGCAAGAATTTGATCCGTTGCTTACAGAATTTCTATGAGTCGTAGTTGACTTGTTGGCACCAACAATATTTGTTTGTGTCTCTCTTTGCCGATGGCTGTATGTCCTATCAAACATTTTAGCCTTTCTTCAGTAAGGGGAGAGCCCTGAAACTCCACTAGACCCTTTTCATTGCTGGGAAAACTGTTTTGCCAGGGAGAGAATCCACATCACAGTTGAATGGAGTTAAGACGAGACGAAAGCGTGGTTACAAAATTTTATGTGACCTGAACTCTGTACACACCAGAATCCACACTCTGTACAGGTGGGATAAGAGACTGGCTCAGGGGGGCAGCATGGCCCAAAAAGGGAGAGATTGTCCCCTGGGGGAAAAGAGACATCCTCAATGCATTGCACAGGCTTGAGGGTGGTACACCCCCACGTGAGGGGAGTAGGAAGCAGAGGTTTGAGGAGGGGCACACAGAAGAATACAATAAGATTAGGATCTTGAAATTGTACTCATATTCTAGACCTTTGGACCTTTAGGATCTCAGAAACTTGGTCTATGCATTGTCTTACAGCTACTCTGCCTAGAATTAAAAAATTTTAACAATGTGGCTACTTGGATCTTGAACTAAAATTCTAAAAAAGATAGAATGTAGCACAGGGCCAGGAGATGTCCAACATTAAACACAATTAGAACTTTGGCTTCTAGAGTCTTAGAAGTTTACAACTGTGACAACCTTAGAAATTTAGAGTCTTAGAACCCAGAATTGTGGAACACTAGAATCTAGTACTTTGAATAGAACAGACACATTAACACTGTAGAGTTTAACAACTAGAATCTTTAGGTATATGATCTAGAATGTTAGCCACTGGCTCTTGGTTCTTAGAACATCATATCATCCTTAGATCTTAGAACTTCCATATTTAGACTCTTGAAAGTTTTTAATTGTAGATTCTAGAATCTTGGACCTTAGGATCCAGATTCTCATAAGAGAATCCAAGATCATTATGTCTTGGGTTTTATTACCATTAATATATTACTATTACCATTAGGATGTTAAAAAATGGAAAGCGTAAAACTTTGAAGTCTCTGAACATTGAGTCTTAGAATATTAGGCTTTAGAATGTCCATGTCTAGAATTGTAGAATATTAAATAATTATAACCGTAAGCTCTAAGAATTCAGAATCCTAGAAAAATAAGATCTGAATCACAACCTTAGATCTTAGAACTCAGATCCTGAGATCTTACTCATCATGTTAGAACCTAAAACTTTGGACCCTTATCAAAAATCAGAACCAGAACATCTAGAGCTGTAGGATTTCAGAGTCTCCAGATCTCTGCCTAGAACCTTAGAACTTTAGAACTGGAGACTGGAATTTAAGGTCCTTAGAACCAAAGACTCAGAGCATCTTTGAAATCTAGAGCCTTTGAATCTTTGGACCCTAGAATCTTGGAATGTTAGACCTGGGAGGACCCATAGGGACTGCAGTCCAATAATTTCCTTTTACAGATGAAGATGCCAAGATCCAGAGGAGAAAGCTGTGTCTAGGATAGAGGACAAGTGGGTGGGAAGAAAGGGCGGCAGTTGGAGGAAAGGCCTAGGGTAGGAAAGTGGCAGGGGAGAGGGATCCCCCAGTGGCAGTGCCTAGCTTGGGTCCTGAGAGGGGGTCCCAGGTGGAGGGCCATCTCAGGCTCCATCCTCCTGCCCTGGGAGTGCTGGGGAGCTCCTGTCGACAGGTAGGGTGGGGCCGGGGGCTGTGGAAGGGCAGAGGACATAGCGTCCAGCGGGGTGGACCTCTGCCGCAGTGAGACAGCTGCAGGAATCCTTAGGGCCAGGCTGGGTGGGAGGGTCAGCTCCTCCAGCAGCTCCAGGGGGTTCAGGATGACCCACACCCTCATCCATGTTGACATAGAGGATCTCATCAGGCTCTTGGGCGGGAGGCAGAGCCTTCAGCGTGTCCTCTAGCTCCTCCCGAAGTTCAGCAAAACTTGGCCGGTCCCGGGGGTTTAGCTCCCAGCAACGAGACATCAGGACATACCTAGAGCAATAAAGTGAGAGGTGGGAGACTGAGTGATGGGTTTGTCAGGATGATTCTACGAGTCTTGGGGCATCTAAGACACTGGGGGCCAGTGGGGAAGTGGAGAGCATCTCAGCGATTTGGGTGTGCAGCTGTGGTGATTCCTCTGGAGTTTCTGAGGGGGCTCCTGGGAGACAGAGGAGCTAGTGAAGGTTTTGGAAAACTTCTCTCTGGGTATGAGATACACTCCCAGTGAGGGTCTGGTACAGCAGAGCTTGCCTGTGTGGCTCCCCAGAAGAGATTCTGGCAACAAAGCTTGACACCTTCACTTGCAAGCTGTGTTGGTTCAAAATATATTTGCAAACTCTTTGACAGCGCTCCTTTCAAAAGATGAAACCTAATTCCCCTACCCTTGAGTGTACGCAACGGTTCAAATAATTAGAATGAGGCAGGAGATTGTGCAGCTTCTGAAACTAGCTCATGAAAGCATCGTGGCTTCCTCATTCTAGGGACAGTCAGCCGCCATGACACGAGGAAGCTCGGACAGCACTGTGGTGAGGAATCCACACGGTGGGAATGGATCTCCTCACAATCCACATGAGAAATGGATCTCCGGCCTCCAAATCAATCAGCCTCCTTGAAAATGGCCCTTGTTGGCCCAGCTTCAGATGAAGACAGCGCTGGCTGACATCATGACCACTTCATCAGGGATCCTGAGCCACAATCAACTTTCCAGTCATCCTACCCAGACCCTTGGCCTTCAGCAACTGAGGTAGTAAATGCCTTTTTTTTCTTTCTTTAAGGTAGGCAGCCTTTAGCAAGTATCTCACTTATCTCAACTGGAGGCGTTTTTCTCATATGTAAAGTAGGAAAAGTACCTAAGAAGGCCTCGTAGGGAACTCTGGTGGCTTAGTGGTAAGGAGTTGCATTGTCAATCCAAAAGCATGTGGTTTGAATCTACCAGCTGCTCCACAGGAAAAAGATGGGTAGTCTCATCCCATGTGATTTACAGCTTCTGTATACCCTCTGGTGGGTCAGCTGTTTGTTCTGACTCGATGGCACATAACAACATAACAAGGAGGCCTGGTGGCATAGAGTGCTTTATATATTGGGCTGCTAACTGGAAGATTAGAGGTTCAAATCCACCAATTGCTCTTCAGGAGAAAGATGAGCTATTTCCTCCAGCAGAATCAGACTTGACTTGATGGCAGTGAGGTTTGGGGTTTTGTTTTTCTTTCCTTATCTACCTAGGTGATGCTCAGCTGCTAACGGAAAGGTTGGTGGCTTAAGTCCATCCAGAGGTACCTCAAAAGCAAGGCCAGGCAAACTACTTCAGAAAAAAAAAATAATAATCAGCCGCTGAAAACCTTATGGAGAGTTCATTATCTGTCCACTCTTTTTGTAGATGATTGTTACTGTTAGGTGCCATTGAGTCGAGTATGACTCACAGTGACACTATATGATTAAGTATTATGTGTATGACAACAATTCGGAACAAGGGAACTAGAGGAGGGGGGTACAGAAGGGGAGGGAAGAAAATGTGAACAATGAAAGAATAAATTTTTTAAAAAAATGTTATGGGGCACAGTTCCACTTGGATACACATGGGGTGCCAGGAGTTGGAATCGACCTGGCAGCAATGACTGGGATTTACTTGAGGACTGGAGGAGTTAATACGGGGAAAGTACCACCTAAAATCGTGCCTCCTGGAGGTGCTGAAGAAGCGTTGGCTATTGGTCTCACTTCCCTCGGGTTTTGGAGCACCCAAGAAGGGGCTGAGACCTCAGTGTCTTCTAACTCAAGCAATGTCATCTTTACCCCTAGTTGGTCTTAGCTGACCCTCCAGCAGGTGTTCAGAGGGTGTAAACTGCACGAGAGGAAATTGCTCATCTTTCTCCCAGGGAGCAGCTGCTGTACTCTAACTGCCTCTTCTTCCTTTGGGTTGGCAGCGAAACGCCCTCCAACTACGCTGTGCTGGATGTGTTATACTCTCTTTTTCATGCCATGAGTACATGCACCCTGAGTACTTCTCAGAGGAG
Source organism: Elephantulus edwardii (assembly GCF_000299155.1). Taxonomy (NCBI): domain Eukaryota; kingdom Metazoa; phylum Chordata; class Mammalia; order Macroscelidea; family Macroscelididae; genus Elephantulus; species Elephantulus edwardii. Next base: position 1,595,974 of record NW_006400052.1, on the reverse strand, counting down.
GTTTAAGTGTTGGGAGAAGGTAAGGAGAGTGACATGAAGTCTCTCCAAAAGGCCCTAGGGAAGGTAGATGCAAAGGGGCCCTGTTGTCAAGCTGCCAACCCAAAGGTTAGTGGTTCAAATCCACCAGCTGTTTCTCAGGAGAAAGATGGGCAGTCTCCTCCTGGAAACCCAGTGGAGGTTCACTCTGAGTTGGACTTGACTCAAAAGCAATAGATTTGGTTGGCTATTTCAGGGCCAGGTGGGAGCCTCAGGGATTTGCAGTTAATTCTAGGATTTGGGGAGAGCTCCAAATGTGCTCACAGTCCATCCAGACAGTCCACGGGCTGCTTCAGGCGGTTTCCTTGGCGCAGGTAGTCGTAAATCTCGCTGTTCTCCACGCCCGGGTACGGGGTTTGGCCCCGAGTGGCAATCTCCCACATCGTCACCCCAAAGGACCACTGTGGAGGGCAGAGTGGGAGAGAGTAAGGGGCTTTTCCCCAAAGGCACTGCCAACACACGGGTTCCTGGGCGCACCCGTACTTATGTGCACGTGCTTACACAGCCGTCATTACTCCAGGGGACACGGGGCACAGCTACACACATGTACAGGTAACGTGTGTGTAGGTGTGCTCACATGTGCACACCTTTAAACAGCTCGCGGACACATGGTCTCAGGGGGGTAACTTCCATAGCCACTATACACCCCAGAAGAGGGCCAGTGCATGCGGGCCTTCTCACCCTGCCTCTAACCTAACAAGATCCACCTCTGGAAATGAACCTGCCTCCATGTGCATGTGGGCCTGGATCCTCAGCTGGAACACATGACAGTTCACAGACCCCACCATGCCCCCAGACATGCTTAGTTAAGTGGAAAGGCTGTCTCGCAAGGGAGCCTACTCGTGCCCAGGAGGCTTTGCACCCACACCTGAGCGGCATTTACAGTGGTTCGTCTGTGGTGGCACCAGCACCCCGGGCGGAGCCAGCATCCACGGTGGAGTGGACACCCTGGGCGGAGCCAGCATCCACGGTGGAGTGGACACCCTGGGCAGAGCCAGCATCCACGGTGGAGCAGAGACCCCGGGCGGAGAGCCCCCATCCACGGTGGAGTGGACACTCCGGGCGGAGAGCCCCCATCCACGGTGGAGCAGAGACCCCGGGAGGCGCCAGCATCCACGGTGGAGTGGACACTCCGGGCGGAGAGCCCCCATCCACGGTGGAGTGCACACCCCGGGCGGAGAGCCCCCATCCACGGTGGAGCAGAGACCCCGGGAGGAGCCAGCATCCAAAGTGGAGCGGAGACTCCGGGCAGAGAGCCCCTATCCATGGTGGAGTGGAGACCCCGGACGGAGCCAGTATCCACGGTGGAGCGGAGACCCCGGGCGGAGCCAGCATCCACGGTGGGGCGGAGACCCCGGGCGGAGCCAGCATCCAAGGTGGTGCGGGCACCCTGGAAGGAGCCAGCATCCAGGGTGAATCGGGCACCCCAGGCAGAGCCACCATCCATGGTGGTGCGGGCACCCCGGGCGAAGCCAGCATTCATGGTGGTGCGGGCACCCGAGGTAGAGCTGGCATCCACGGTAGTCTGGATGCGGCATCAGAGGAGCAGGCTATGCTCCTGCCTGTGGGAATCTAGCGTCCCATTGGAGGCACACGCACCACGTCGCTTTTGCTGGTGTAGACGCGGTCGGCCAGGCTCTCAATGGCGATCCACTTGACCGGCATCTTTGCAATGCGTCCTTGGCGGTAGTAGTCCCCATTGTAGATCTTCTTGGAGAGCCCAAAATCCGCCACACACACGGACATGTTCTCGTTCAGCCTTGTCAGAATTGGGAGAAAGAGCAGGGTCATGGGGTGGCCACCCCCACCAGGAAGCCCACCTTAGCTCTCGAGCCCCAGCCGTCCAGCTTGGAGCTTGGAATATGTCTCACCCCATTCCACCCTTGGGGGAGAAAGCTGCTTCACTTCTTGCTGTTTTGGTAAAAGAGAAATTTAAGAGTACACACTACATGACTGCATTTATCTGACCAAGAAAGGGGTGGCTTGTTGGCAGCTTCCTCTGGGACCTGGGTTCAATTCCCAGTCATTCCACCTCATGTACAGCTGTCTCCTGCCTGGGGAGCTTGAAAGCTGCTGTGATGATTAACAAGGAGCCTTGCTGGGATAATGGATTAAGTGTTGAACTGCTCATGGAAAGGTCAGCAGTTTGAGGCCCATCTGTGGTCTGAGAAAGATGAGGCAGTCTCTTGCTGTTAAGATGCACGGCCTCTGGAGCTTCCCCTTGGTTGGAGTTGGCTGGAAGGCAGTGGGATGACGATGAACATATCTTAGTGGAAACTCCAGGCTACTAGGGAGATAAGCCGGGGGAATTTGCCAGTATTTGAAATACAAGCGGCAAAGCTTTTAGCATCACAGCAGCGTGCAAACCACCACATTACTACAGACAAATGGTGGCTGTATTTTAGTGTACAGCTAATGTACTATTTTAGTATACAGCTAATATACGCCAATGTTTTAAAGTATTAGATATAAAGAAATATGTTAGCAAATGCTCCCTATCCCGGCCCTCTTCCAGTAACCACCTCCCCAAGATCAACCATCGTCCTCATTTTCTAACAGCATAGATTGCCTTTGCTGGTTTTTTATGCATTCTATAAAGAGAAGATTCCTTGATTCTTGACTCTGATTTACTGGGACTCTATTGTCCTAAGAATTGATGATTTTTAGCCAGGACACTATTCAGTTACTTCCTCTGCATCTGAAAGTTAGACAATGAATAAGGATGACTTGTGGTGTTGGACAGCAGCACTGAGTGAGTATCTCATGGTCTGTTAAAAGAAGTGTTGAGTCCGTCTTGGAGGAAGCGGAGCCAGGGTGCTCCTTAGAGGCAAGGACAGTGACGCGTGGCCTCGCACACGTTGACCGTGTTGTCCTAGGAAAGGTGAAGGGTGGAAGGAAGACCCTCAAAAGATAGATTGACACAGTGACTGTAACAATGCGCTCAAACATACCAGACACGGGAGGCTGGTGCAGGACAGCATGAGGTTCAGATATGTTACTCACGGCCTGGCTATGAGTCGCAGTCAACTTGATGGGACTTAACAACCACAAGCTGGGCTAAAAGGCTAGGGTAATGACCATTCCGAATCGAACCGGCAGTCCTTGATCGGCCAGGGGTCGCCCTTTAACTGTAGTCCCTGAGGGATGCAATGGTAAAAAGCACTCAACTGCTCGCCGCAAAGTTGAAGGTTTGAGTTCACTTGGAGGTGTCCCGGAAGAAATGTCTGGCAATACACTTCTGAAAACCAAAACATACTATGGGAACTGATTCTGGCCACGTGGGATGGGGATCTATCTCCTCAACCCTTACTCCAGTCCAGGGTGGGAGAAGGAAATAGTTTGACGTCTTTAACTGCTGGGTCCAGAGCAGGCTGAAGGGTTCCAGGGGAAATGCCAAGGGATCTAGGGTGATAGGAGGGGAGCACGTGGGGTAGTGGGGCAGCTGCCAAGTGGGAAGGAATATTGTAACAATTTAGCAAAAACTCTGCAGATGCACAATGGGGGCTTGTATCACTGTTACATTAAGATTTTGGCAGGCATCAGTCTAAATTAACAAAAAGAAAGGAATTTCCATGTTGACCGGAATCTATCCAAGCTGTTAGATCTATCTTTCAGTTCACAGGGGACAGAGGAACAAGGCACAAGCATGGATATATTGTGAATGGGGATCCCCTGCAGGAAACTAAGCTACCCTATTTAAAAGAATATGCCATAAAAATGCAAAAAAAGGTGGTGGAGCCTATCCTGGATTAAAGGGGACTAAAGAGACTTAAGGGAGTGCTGGTGGCCTAGTGGTGAGGAGCTGCACCACCAGCTCAAAGTTTCCACTGCTGCACAGAGAAAGGTAGGCAGTCTTCTCCCATGTGATTGAATGGCTGGAGGGTCGGCTCTGGGTTGGTTCAGACACACAAGAACAACAACAATGACCACGCTACATAGGAATCTTGCTGTTAACCCGGAAGGCCACGCCTCTGGCAGCTCCGGCCCACCAGCTGCTCCACGAGAAAGACAAAAGTCAACTATGAGTTGGTTCAAACTTGAAGACAACAAAGAGATTGAGGAAATGGACGTAACAGTGAGCCCTGGTGAGAAAGTGCCTTACACAGTGACCTGTTACCCAGAAGGTCAGCAGTTCAAATCTGCTAGCTGCTGTGCAAGGCGGAATGTGGGCAGTCTCCTCCTGAGTGGGATAAAGAGCCACCGAGTTTGGTAGGCTGTTGTGGGGTTTGGTGTGTGTGTTTTGTTTTTTTTTTTTTAATGGACAAAACAACTAAATACAAAATGGGACCCTTGATTAGATCCTGAATCAAGGGAAAAGCTAGCTACAAAAGACATCTTGGAGATACATGTAACATGAAAACAAAAGGATGATATTGTGTAATTCCTAAAACCAAACTGACCCTACTTCCAGGGAATCAATTCCACCTCCAAGTGGTCCTGCACTGGGTCTCTGAGGCTGTAAATCTCAGCTGGAGCAGACACCCCAGCTTCCTCTGATGGAGTGAGTGGCAGGTGGATTCTAACTGCTGACTTTTTGACCAGCAGCCTAAAACATCACACATGTCCCCACTCGGGCTCTTTGTGCAGTTCCACACGTGTGACTCTCAAGAATAGGCCAAGGAATAGAAACCCCTGTTCTGCTTATTATCCAGTGGTTATCTGGGGTGAGGAGGGAGCCCTGGTGGCCTAGGGGTAAGGAGTTACTCTGTGGACCTGAAGGCACGTGGTTCAAATCCACTAGCTGCTGTGAGGAAGAAAGATGGGCGTCTCCTCCTGTGTCATTTACAGTCCCTGAAAACCTACCGGAGGGTCAGCAGGGAGCTGGTTCTGACTCAAGGGCACCTAACAACAACAACAAGGGCGAGTAGAAGGATTTTGCTTAAGTGACAGAGTATTTGAGAGTGATGAAAATGGATCATGGTAGTCGTTGCACAACCTGATGAAAATGTTGTTGTTGTTGTTATGTGCCGTCGAGTTGCTTGCGACTCATAGCGACACTATTATAACAGCCCTAAACTCTGCTCTATCCTGTGCCAATCGCACTGTTTCCGATACACCCATCCCGATTACCCCAGTCACTGAATCAATCCACCTCATAGAGGGCCTTCCCCTCCTGTGCTGTCCCTCCACTCTCCCAAGCATAACGTCCCTCCTTACAACATGTCCAAAGTATGTCAGACGAAGCCTCAGAATCCTTGCCTCCAAGGAGCAGCCCGGTTTAACCCTCTCCAAGAAGAATCTGTTTGTTTTCCTAGCAGTCCATTGTACACTCAATACTCTTCTCCAGCACCACAGCTCAAAGGCATCAATTCGCCTTCTATCATCCCTAGTCATTGTCCAACTCTCTGATGCATAACAAGTGATTGCAAAGACCATGGCCTGTATCAGGTACACCTTAGTCTCCGGAGAGACACCATTGCTCTTCAGTACTTTGGAAAAGTCCCTTACAGCAGACTTTCCCATGGCAATACGTCTTTTAATTTCCTGGCTACTGGTGCCAAGAGTGTTGCCTGTGGAGCCAAGCAAACTAAAGCTGTGAACAATCTCAATCTCTTCACCATCCCCTGTGATGAATATAGGTAACGCTAATAATACAAGCGTAAGTGGTTGAAATGTTTGGCTTCCTATATTTCACCAGGATAAAATTTTTTAATTGAAAATTCAAAGTCACTGTTGCTGAGTTGGTTCTGACTCACAGTGACCCTCTAGATGGCTTCTGACTAAATTTAGGGGGAGGAGGCTCCCCATCTTTCCTCCACAGAGCTGTGGAAGATTCTAGCTGTCGCAATAAGCAGGGATTTGGCTAGCCGCACCCCACACACTACACCACCAGAGCTGCTGCTTCAATGAAAGAAATGTCAGGTGCTGTCGAGCCGACCACAGCCCACAGCAGCCCTGTGGATAGCATCCTCATCATCCCAGATAGCCTTGAGCCCAATATTACAGTCCCTGTGTGAATCCGTCTTGTTGAGGACCTTCCTCTCCTTCGCTGACCCTCCACCTTACCAACCATGATGTTTTCCCAAGGACTGGCTCCTTTTGACAACATGACCAAGGTGTGTAAGACAAAGTTTCATCATCCTTGCCTCTAGGAGCATGCTTGTTGCACTTTCTCTAAGACATACTTGTTTTTACAGTTCATAGGATACAGTCAGGACTCTTCACCAACACCACAACCTAAAAGCATCAATTCTTCTGTTACCCTGAGTCATTGTCCAACAAAACAAGTGACTGAAAAAACAGAATGAATCGGGCTGCGACATTCCTCCTGTGGAGCAGCTGGTGGCTGTAAACTACCAAACTTTCAATCAGCAGCCAAGTGCTTTAAGCAATACACTACCAGCACAGATGGGAAAACTGATGTCATAGGTTGATGGCCGAGGAGCCAAGAAAGACAAACTGGAAGTGACGAGTGTCTCCCTCAGAGCTAGTGCCTTGAATCTGGACTTCTAGTTTCCTGACTCAGGAGAACATTTTCTATTCATAAAGCCCCGCTTATGCTATCCTGAAGACCCAGGGAACTAAGATAACATCCAAATACAAATCTTTACGATTTCACGTGGAACCCACTTCCTCCAGGAAGTCTTCCTTGATTCTGTGTTGACATGCTTTCCCAGTCCTGAGTTCTGGTCCTCCCATCCCAGGAAGGAGAGTGGGGGTTCCTCTGGGTGATGGGACCCCTGGTGGGGGAGGCTTCTCACTCACATGCAGTTCCGGGCGGCCAGGTCCCGGTGTATGAATCTCTTGGTGCTCAGGTACTCCATGCCACTGGCGATGTCTGCCATGAACTTCACCAGCATCTGAGTGGGTAGGAACTGTGGGGGCCGGGGGGTGGGGTGGGATTTGGGGCGGGAGGAATGGACATCAGCACAGACCCTGAGACACAACCTCCCCTCTTTCTCCTTCCCTTCCTATGTGCCCTGCTCTGCAATGGCTTGCCCTGCCTCTGAAAAGAAAATGGAGCCCATCCCATGACTTTGAAAACTGGACAAAATAAGACTTTATTGTTGAGTCAATTCCAACTCATGGTGTGTATGCCAGAGCAGAAACGAGCGCCACAGGGTCGTTTCATGGGTGATTTTGTGGAAGTTGTTCCTGGACTTTCTTCCAAGGTGCCTCTGGGTGGACTTGAGCCGTCAGCCTTTTGATAGCAGCAGCTGAGCCGCTTGTCACTGTGCAATGGCTTCCTGCCTCCCTCTCTGACTTTTTCTCGCACCTTCTTGCCTTTGGCATACATCCCAAGTCATTTTCAGCCAGAAGGCTCCTTTCTGCCCCTTATCAAACCTCGAGCTTTTGCTCCTCTGTTCTCTCCGCTAGGATTACTCCTTCGCCTTTGTCTCCCTTTCCTCCACAGCTGGGCCTTCAAGGTCTCCTCCTCAGTGGCGTCTTCCCTGGCCACCCAGAAAAACTGCCTGGTGTCCTGCCATCAGACTTAATCAGCCCTCTGTGTCTTTCTCAGCCCTAGAATCATCCCGCTGATTGGTGTGTGAACTGCCTGGGCTGCCAGAAGGTGAGCTTCCAGAGAGCAAGCTCTTTGTGACATTGGTCTTCCCAGGGTCTGAGTCGGTGCCCAGTTAATGAAGCCTGGGCTGGGAAACACCCCTCACCACTGGCTGGTCCCCAAGCCGCGAATAGAGGAGGAAGCTGTGGAGGTCTCCGTGTTTCATGAACGGCAAGATGACCACAGGAGCTGGGAAGCCCTCTCGTTCAGAGCCCTGGAAACAGACGCCTGAGACCCCCCAGGTCTCCAGTCAGTCTGCATCAGCAACCCAACCCAACCCAACCCAACCCACTAGAAACCCAAGCTACTCTCCCAGCTAGACCCCAGCTCCCTGTCCCCCTCCCTCTAAAATCCTTCCTCCGTGTGGGGGAGGCGGAGGGGGTGAGGACGGAGCTTCAGAAAAATCATTTCCAGGCAGTTCCCAGGGATGTTTCCGGAGCCCTCCTGGGGACCTCAGCTATTTCTGGGAAAGGTCAGAGGTTACATTCCAGGCTGGGAGAGAGTAAGAGGGAGGAGTTTGCTGATCCTGGTGGGAGGAGGGATCAGGAGACCTGCAGGGTTGGTGTTCCCAGCGCTGCAAGGAGCGGTGGGTGTCCTCTCTGGTCTTGCCTCTATGGACCAATCTGGCCCTCTCTCCCCTTAGGATGGGCAATCTCCTCCCCTGTGATTTAAAGCCTCTGAAAACCCACTGAAGGGGTCCGCTATGGGTAGGTTCCAAGAACACCCAACAGAAACAACTCACCAATGAGCCTCATGACGTTGGGGTGGTCGAACTCCTTCATGCAGACAGCTTCACTCAGGAAATCCTCCAGCTCAGACCTTGTGCAGATGGCAACTGTCAAGGAGGAGAGGAGGTGAGAAAGGCTAAGGGAAGAGAGAGGAATTTGCTCTCTTCCTCCTTCATCTTCATCAAATGTCACTGAAGGCTAAGGTGACATATGCAATGTTTTGTATCTATCAACTGACCCATTCTCTGAGCAGCTACATTTATTATCCTCTTTTTACAGGTAAGGAAATGAAGGCATGGGAAGGTTAAGGTAACTGGTTAAGGGTACACTCAGATTAAAAAACCCTCAAAGACCACCAAGAGAGAAGCGACTCAGAGTGGACTCTCCACTGGGTTTCTGAGTCTGTGTGGGAGGAGCCTGCCCGACTTTCTCCCACAGAGTGGCTGGTGGCTTCTGAGCACCGGAGCTGTGTGGCCTCAGAGCCGTGTGGCCTCGCTATGCCCTGCAGACGAGACCACCAGAGCTCCCTAACTACACACAGCATAGAACAGACAGAATTCAAACCCAAGCCCTCTAGCTCTGAGGTCCCTTTCCTAGATTGCTCCTCAGCATATTCCCAACACCCCTGCATGATAGGACCATTATCATCGCCTTTTATGGAGCTCTGGTAACACAGTGCTTAAGCACTTAACTGCTTGACAGTTTGAACCAGCAGCCCCAAGAGAGTGCAGTCAACTTCTGTAAAGATGACAGCTTTATCTTCATCTGGAAACCAATGGGGTCGTTCTACTCTGTCCATGGGGTTGCTAGGAGTCAGAATTGACTCAATAGCAATGAGCTTGCTTTTGGGTCTTACAGATCAGGACACTGTGGTTCACAGGGGCAAAGTGACTTCCCAAAGTTGCACAGACCTAGATGGAGAACATTACCTGGTCACAGAAGGTGCTCAAGAAAGGATGAGAAGATGACGATTCCCTAGCTCAAGATTTTATTTCCTGGGCTCATTCCGTCCTCACTTCTAATCACAGCCTGCCCCTGCCTGCTTCTCTTTCCCTGTGTGAACAGGACTAGGCTCTGGACTTCTTGTGCTGTATATCACTCTGGTTGGCATCCTGCCTTCTGGCTGTTGTTGTGTGCCAGCGAGTTGGAATTGACTCATAGTCACCCTCCAGTGGGTTTTCAGAGGTAGTAAATTATGGAGAAGGAGCTCACCCTTCTTTCTCCTGCAAAGAAGCTGGTGGATTTGAACTGTGTGCTTTTGAGTTGGAAGCACTGCTCCTTACCACTAGGCCATCAGCTGAGATCCACAATAATAGCCTGCATCGTACGTCACCTCCAGTATTTTGCCTCATAACAGGCCTACAAAGATGGAACACTATGATCGCTTTCCCTAGAAGGAGCTTTTTTTCTCCCTCAGAAAGAGGCTTAGGGAGAGAGAGAGTTTAAGATCTCAGAGGTGGTAAGTGGTGAAGGCAGGGGTGCTCTGCCTGCTTTGCTACATATCATGGTGGCGGTGGCAGAGCTGAAAACTCTACTTCCCAGGCTTCTTCCTTACTGGGTTCTTGCTGGGAAATTGGCAAATAGATAGATAGGAAGAAAGGACAAGCAGCGTATTTCTATGTCACCTTTTCTCTTTCCACTACCGCCTTGGCAGTGACTGTGTTCGTTCAGTGCTTCTAGCTCTCCTAGGGTAGCTCCCAACTCCACTGTCTCAAATTCCGCCAGAGGTCCCTGGCCTGTGTGTTCCGGTAACACCACCTTCTTTTTCTGCCCTTCATTTCTTCCTACACTTTTCTGCTAAGCTTCCTATGCTAAATCCCTTCAGTTGAGGCTCTATTAACACTTCTGCTCTCCTACTTCCTTACTCTTGGGGAAAGTGCAGCCAGGGTTTTCCTTACAGGCAAAAACGGTGAAACTTCACCTCACATATTTTAGGGCTGTTGTTAGGAAGGGCCAGCCATTGGAAAAGGACATCATGCTTGGGAAGGTGGAGGGTCAGTGAAAGAGAGGGAGATTCTCAACAAGATGGATTGACACTGTGACTGTTACAAGGGGCTCAGAGATGTCAGTGTGTCAGAGATGGTGAGACCAGCACAGTGTGGGGCAAGACCCAATTATTCACAGGGCCCAGGGCCACGTGGAGCCTGAACTGACTCAAGGGCATCTAACAACAACCTCCTTACAATGTAAGGGAGAGGCGGGGTTAAGGGAGGGGGTCCACCACGGCCGTGCATGCATGCACTGACTCACTCTTCATCGTCTTTACAGCCACCTTGAGGACAGAGTCATCCTGGTTGAGTTGACCTTCCATCACGGCTCCAAACTCTCCTGTGGAGGACGAGAGGGACTCATAGATCTCAGGGTCCCCAAAGGACTGCATTTGTGTGTGTGTGTGTGTATGTGTGTGCGTGTGTGTGTGATTGTGGTGGAGGACAAGTGAAGGGCCTCAAGGTCCGAGGGGTGTGTGTGTAGTGGGAGGGAACATCATTGGGGGGACTCACCTTCTCCCAGGGTCTTCCCCAGGGCCACCTTATGCCTGTCCACCATCACATCACGTAGCTTCTCCTTCAGCTCTTCACTAATGCCCAGGCTGTTCACTGCATGGAGGGTGGCAGCGGACAGAGCCATGGAGCAGTGTTGACACTCAACAACAATGGGGTGTACCCATTGTTAAAATATTGAAATACTTTTGCATTGGTTCAAAAAATAGCCACTGTCTTGAGCACCTGAGCTCCTCCTCTGAACCCCCTGAGCCTTCCCCCTTCACAAAATCTTCACAAAATCTTGCTCCTTTGGGTCCCCTGATTGGCCAGCGCCCACTGTTGTTGTTGTTGTTGTTGTGTACCATAGAGTCGGAGCCGACCCATAGCTGACACAGTTAACCGCACGGGAAGAGATTGCTCATCTTTCTCCCGCGGAGCAACTGGTGGCCTTGAACCGCATGCCGCAGCTTCTTGTTACTAGGCTGCCAGAACTCCCAGTGCCTACTGTACTAGTCTCTAAAAGTACTTAACTTTTTTTATACCAGTACAATATGCATGAAGTACAAGCGAGTACCTCAGTGGATTTTCACAACCACACACAGCTGTTGAACCAACACCCAGGTCAAAAAGGGACCCTAGCCTGCTATCCTGGGCAGGCAATCAACTTCATGCCTTCTCTACCGTTGTTTTATCTTTTTTGAATGTTATTAAAGTGGAACCACATCGTATGTTTTCTTTATGTCTGATTTCTTTCACTTAATATTCTGTCTATGTAATGCAAGGTTGTTGCCATGGATTCGTAAGCCATCCATTCCCACTGCTGTATAGCAACAGTTCTAAAACTTGTTGGCCTTGGGTCCCCTCTACATTCTTAAAATTACTGAGAGACATAAAGAGCTGCCGTTTGTGTGAGCTAGGTGGAGAGGTGGATAGATATTTGCTCTATTCAAAATTCAAATGGAGAATTTTTTTAAATCACAAGAATACACAAACACATGATCCTTCAACCACCAGAATGATGACATCATCCCATATGAAGGCGTATCTGGAAAACTGAAAACTCCACTAAACACTCATAAGAGAATGAAAATGAAAAGGTCAAATAACATCTTCATATTATTATGAAAATAGTGTTGTCCTTGTGGACCCCTTGCAAAGGCCTTGGGACCCCAGGGAATGCACTTTGAGAACGACTGCTGTGTGTTATCCCCTTAGATCGCTCTGACCTCCTGCTTAGTCTTCTTTCTCTCAAACATCTTTCCCCTCCCCTTTCCAAACTTCTCCCCAGGGCCCCAGCAGCCTTCTCCCTGTGTGTTATAAAGAGACCTAACGCTCTCTCTTCTTTCCTGATTTTTGTTTCCATTGTTGGGAAAATGAGCTTTGACTGGGTGGCCTCTGAGTTTCCTCCTTAGCGGGGATGTTCCATGACTCTACAACTCTCTGACATAAATAGAACCTACAGTTCTAAGATTCTGTAATTGTCAAGATTCTCACTGTCACCATTGACCCATCACATCATCACCATCATCATCATCATCATCATCATCATCATCATCTTGCCATCATCACCTCATCATCGCATTCAGAGCATCATCTCTATCACATCAACGTTTCCGTTACCATCTCGACATCACCTCATCATCAATTGCATCATTACTTCACCCTCCTATCATGTTAGGACCATCACCTTGTCTTGTCCTCTCCGATCACATCATCATCCTCTGACATCACCATCTCCTTGTCCTCATTTTCACCAGCTCATCATCGTTGCTACCTCATTCTTATATTCTCTCGACTCTGGGGTTTAGTTCCTGAGATCTGTTATGCCCACAATTCTGTTATTCCAATTCTGTTATGCTTAGAGTCTGCAATCCTAAGATTCTAGCACGCAAAGCCTTCGGAATTTTCTGGCTCATGCTTCTAAAGAGGCCCTGAAGGCTCAAGTCTCTGTACTCCTTACCCCCAGACCTAGATTGGGAGGCACAGGGTTCACTTACAAGTAGCTTCAGTGGTCCGGCGACTGTAAGACTTGCGGACGCGGTATCTGACCACTAGTTCACCTCTCTCCACTGTTGGTTCAAACACCTCCCTGGGGGAAATGAGGGGAAGGTGAGAGTAGGAAAGAATCATATGGGCCCTTCTATCCCCCAGCAGTAAAATTGAGCACCATTCCAACCACAGGCCCTACTTACTCTCTCTCCTCTGGCATTTGCCAACCATATAACTTTCTATGTTCCATTTGTTCTCCAGGTCCTTCCCTCATAAGGGCGCTTGGTCACCTCACCCACACCATCCAGCTCATTGTTCTCTCTGCTTTGTCTCTCCACCCTACTCCACATCACCCTGCATGGTTCCAACTCACCCATAGCGGGTCTCCTTCTTCCGGCGGTGGATGAGGAACAGAGCCAAGAAGAGGACACAGGCAGCGGTCACAACTGCTCCCAGCAGTACATACCACCAGGGCCATGAGAAGGCAGGGGTTGGGGGCTCGCTCACTGTCAGGGGGGATGGGGGACAGGTCATGGCTGAGGTTTCAGATCTAGGTCCCTGAGCCCCAACAGTATGACGTTGGAGAGACAAGAGGCTGGAGAATAGGCATGGGCATGTTTAATGGGTTGTGGGATGGGCACATCTGCATATCTGAGGATACCGAGGACTGACTGTGAAAGCAGTGACTGTTACGTCAGCGCGTGAACGTGAAGGAGCATGAAACCTGTAGGGAGGAGGAGCTAAGAGCGGGGTGGACATTTGAGGGGTGTGCGATGATGTGGAATGGGGAGTCATGGCAGGCAGGCTGGATGGGTGTGGGACAGTGTGAGTACATGACATAGGACAGGAGTGCGTGCGTGTGTGTGTGTGTGTGTGTGTGTGTGTGTGTGATATGTGTCATGATTGTGCAAGGAGAGTGAACCTGGATGTGAGAAGACTGGGATGCTGAGGGGACGGCGATGCTTGCAATTTAAGATGAGAACATGAAGTGTGAGCAATGAGAGTTGAGTGCAAAGTATGAAGCTCATGACACAAATGAGGGAGGGTACTCTGAGGACTGTGTGGTGGCTGTGGAAGGAGTGCCACGGAATGAGAGAAAATCAAGAGTGGGAAGGGATGCCACGGGCACAGAACACGCAGGGGGCGTGCTGGCGGAGTTGGGAAAGGCGTTCTCAGCAGCGTTCAAGGGATTTCACACACAAGGAGTGAGATTCGTGAGCATGCAGCTGGTGTGAGAGGAGTTTGCAGAGGGCATGTCATAAATATATAGGAAGAGCTGGTGACAAGTACTGGATGAATGGGAGTGGTGGTAGTGCAAAAAAGAGTGCTTGTGTAAAGAATAAAGAATTGGAATCTGCTGAGTGTGTGAAGAGAATGGGACGGCTGATGGCCCACAGGAGCTAGGGAATAATGTGGAAGGAGTGTGCAAGGAAAGTTGTAGAATATGGATAGTTTGGACTGAAAGCTGCGGGATTCAAACCACAAGCCTTTGTGTTGGCAGTGCAATTCCTTACCACTCACCCACCAGAGCTCTCATATGTGTGGTGGGTGTATGGTGTATGGTGAACCTGTAAAAAGTGTACAGTTTCTGACTAAGGGACAGAGAGTGTGGACGTGCAGTGGGGTTGGGAGAGGTGTGAGGAGTAAGGGATTATTATAACAGGTTGAATGTGAAAGGAAGGTGGGATGTTTGTGGAAAAATTAAGCAAAGAAGTGTGGGAAGGGAGGTGAAGAATAGTTAATAGTGGATGGACTTAAAAAGAAGGGGCCATGACAGTGCTTGGAAAGTTAGATGTATGTAGGACAAGTGCTTTAGAGTGGTTGAAAAAAACATTCAAGAGGAAGAAAGAAATGGGTGAGGAAAGCCCACCCATCCACACAACCATTAAATGAATTTACCCACCCAGCTACCCATCCTCTCATCCATCTGTTTGCCCAATTGTCCATCCATCCACCCACCTATCCATCCATGTACCCATCCACCCATCCATTCATTCATCTACCAGCCCATTGACTCATCTGCCTAGCCCCCCACCATTCACTGAGTTTCTACGATATCCTGGGTCTTTCTAGGCACCTCCACCAAGGACCATGGAAATGCAAGAAGTAGAGGTGTAGAGGGATGAGTTGAAGGACCACATGAGGGATATGCAAGGAGTATAGTGTGCTGATGAGGCCCTCACTAGATGCTGAGGGGAGAGAGGAAGAAATAGAGGTGCAAACACCCTTACCCAGCTGATGGATTGGCTGTCCTTGCCCTGTGGGGATAAAGGACAGAGGGAAGACACACTCAGAGAGAGAAAGACCAATGGGACACAGCTGAGGGAGTGACGGAGGCTCTCAGGTTCAGGTGTAGGAACAGAGCCTAAAAAGTACATGCAGTGAACTAGGGGTCACGGAGAGAGACATGGTCCTTGGGGGCTGATGATGGCTTCAGAGTTACCTGGGCGCCACTGCTCCAGGGTCACAGGGACACTCCAGGGCCCGTCCCCAGCAGCGGTGTAGGCTGCCACGGACACTTTCAGGTTGGACACAGTCCCTTCCCCTCGAAGCTCCAGAATCACCTCTTGCTTCAGGCCGACGTCCATGAGCACCTAGGAGGTCCAGAGGGAACTTCAGAGCCTCAGCTCTCAAACCTTTGAGGCCTCACCCTCTCCCTCAGCGCTTCATCCCTTCCTCTCAAGCTTTCTCACCTCCCCAGCCTCCATCTCCTCTGCCTTCCTCCCCTTCACCTCTCCTCTCTTGCATAGTCTTTCATTTCCATTTCCCCAACCTCACACTCACTACAATATCAACTCCACAAAAGTAGGACCTTTATTTCATCTTGTGCTGTGTCCCCACCTGGAACAGTGCTCGGCACACAGTAGTGCTGTGGATTTTTTCCCTTTTTAAATTAATTTTAATGAAAGTTTACAGAGACTTTGGATTTCCCTTCATTCATTGTTGCACTTTTCTCCCTTCCCAACCTCCACCATACTGTTGTGGATTTAACAAAAGTTTGTTGACTAACTTTTCACCTTAATCTCACTAATCTTTTAACTCCTATGACTCCACCCTTGGGACTGCCACCAGCCCAGACAGGACCTTCATGGCAATGAGGAGAGGGAGCTAAGCGACTGTTTACTGTAATACGGTAAATAGCTAAGTCTATGCAGCTGGCGTGGAGCAGTTTTGACTCATGGCAAACCCATGGTTGTCAGAGTTGAACTGTCTTTCACAGAGTTTTCACAGACTGATTTTTTTGGGGGGAGTGGAGGGGGGAGGAAGCAGATTGGTAAACTTTTCTTTTGAAACATATCTAGGTGGATTTGAACCACCCACCTTCTTGTCAGTAGCCAAGCATTTTAATGGTACCATCTAGAGATTCCAGATATATGTTGTTGGGTGCTGCTGGGTTGATTCTAACGCATGAAGACCCTGTCTGATAAGAGTAGAGGCAACCCCCTCAAATGACAGGCTTTCTTAGGCTGCAGTCATTCATTACAGGAGCAGAGATAGCCATGTCTTTTCCCTCAAGGAAACCATGGTGGGTTTGAACTGCCAGTCTTTTGGTTAGCAGCTGAGTGCTTAATCATTGCATCACCAGGGCTCCTTTCCGAATCTATAAGTCTACGGGAAGAAGAAAACCCTTTCATAATGATTCAGGAGTCGCCACGCCCTAACGTCTTCCCACGAGGCCTGGCTTTCCCAGCATGTGAATATCACTTTCCCCAGAACATGCCTCCTTGGGCATCACTGGGATTGCGCACTTCCCAGCCTGTACAAGCAGCCGCGGCTGGCTGCCAGCTGCCCCTCCCCATCGCCCACCTCGCTTAGCCACTCTGCCCCAAGCCCGTGAGCAGCACCCACCTCAGGGGTGTCCTGGCCTCGATAGGCCAGCCGGTACCCTAACAGGGTGCCCTGCAAGGGTGCCCTTGGCTCCTGCCAACGTACAAAGGCCTGGCTTCCATTCCTCATGGCGCTAACGTTCTCTGGAGGGCTCAGAGGCACTGGAGACCAGGGAAGAGGGGGAGGAAGCTGGTAGCCTTACTTCTTCTTGACCCCCTTCCAAGTTCCCAGGAAGGAGGAGGGCAGGATACAAAAGACACCCGGAGGACATATGTATGCAGGCTCCCCTCAGCCCCCACATCTCCACAGGAGCTGAGAGTGGAGAGGGGGAGACAGGAGAGGGCAGGTGGGAGCTGGGAGGCGAGGAGACAGTGACCACAGGATGCTGGGGGTGGGGCTGTGACAGAAAGGTCCAACAGGGCAGTGAGTGGCTTCTCCCTGCCAGCCCTTCTTACCTCCCTCTGAGGTCTCCACAAGGAGCCAGTGGGTCCAGGGAGAGGAGCCCTGGCTGCTGGCACATGATACCCGGGTGTAATAAGGGGTGTGATGGTGGAGGCCAGCCAGGCGAAGTCGGTGGGGGGGCACAGAGGCTTGCAATGTGAGGGGTTTTTCTGGGGAGCCAGGTTCTCCATCCCACATGCCAATCCAATCGTTCCAGCCAGGCCAGTCGTCGGAGAGCACAGCCTGGGGAGAGGGAAGAGGGTGAGGTGGGCACAGCCACACAGTCACTCAAGGTACCGCACAGCTGGCCCCTATGATGCTACCGTCTGTGGGTGTGTGGACACATCCCAGCACCAGACTGGGATGATGGGGACCCACACAGCTGCACAGATATGGCCTCATCACCACTTTCAAAAGGCCGCTTCTGGCAACATTCTTTTGCTCTCTGAGCCTTAGTTTCCTCATCTGGAAAATGGGAATGAATGCTGTACAGGGTGGTTCCGAGAATGAAGGCACTGCAGTTATGCGGAAGAGCTGCCAGGCACAAAACCAGCATCAAAGATCTTTTCAAGGATCATGATAATAGCGGCCATGACAATGAACATAAATAAAAGTACACACCAGACTGTACACGCCCTCCAGCCCCAGGCAAGAGCAACCGCTGACAACAGAGCATCAAAGAGCCGTGGCCTCAGTGTCTCCAAGTCAAATTCTGACTCAAAGTGACTCTATGGAACAAGAGTGACACCGCCCCACGGGGCTTCCAGGGCTGCAAATCTTTACAGAAGCCCATTGCCTCATCCTCCCTCAGAGCAGCTCGTGGGTTCGGGCCGCTGACTTTTCAGTTAGCACCAGCCGTTTAACCACCACACCACTAGGCCTCCTACCTGAGAGAATACACTTGCCAGGCAGTCTAGGTGGACACACAGCGTTGAGTAGGCTTTACATGTTCTATCTCAATGGAAAAAAAAGGGAAAACCTAGCAAACACTGGCTGGGGGCCCATGTAAGGCCTGTATAAATCGGAACTCCTCTGGCCCTCCTGTCAGTGCTTGAGGTAGGCACGGTGGTTGTCCGCATCGTACAAGGTAAGGACACGGAGGCCTGGAGAGATGGAGTCAGGTGCCTGAGGTCACCACTTTGTCATGCACGAAGGAGTGACTTGAGCTCTGTTTTGTGTGTCTCCAGCTGGTGAAAATATCCATTTGAGTAGATGGATAACAATATTGTAGAACAACAATTGCAACAATAACAGCATAGACTGTGTGAGGCTATGGTTCAAATCCACACTGGACTCTTCAAGAGTAAGTTGGGAAATCTCTCACAAAGATTCAAGAGCCACAGAAAAACAATGGAAGGTCACCTGTAGTCCGGATTGAACCAATGACAGTGACTTGGGTATTTTTTTTTTTGTCCAAAGAGGCACGTGCAGGACTGGCTTCGAGCTACAGTTCGTGGATGCTGGCGTCTGGGTTCAAATCCAGAGCCTCAGTTTGCTCACCTGTGAAGTGGGATGCCGGCAGGGGCTCCCTGCTTCGCAGAGCGGACTCGATGGAAGTGTGCCAGCGTTGAGAGGTGTGCTTATGCATATTGAGTGTTTGTCCTTATTATTTTGTGCATGTGTGAGGTTGCCCAGCAACACGTGTCAAACTCTGTGCAATCCCGCGCGAGGCACAGGCTCGCACTCCTTCTTGGTCCCTAGGAATGCTGCTATCAGCTTGGAGGGAGCGGTGGCTGGGAACACAGCTGTTGGCCGCTGTGGAAGGGCACAGACCTGCTGTTTGGTGCCACAAGCCACCAGGGCCACACAGCTCAGGGAGACCCCCAACCACACTACCACACACCCCGAGGAGGTCTCAACCGCACTGTCACACAGTGTTTTGGGGAGGAGTTTACTCCTTCAGGCTGTGGGCTCTGAAGCCAGATAGATGCCTTAGGTCTTAGGTTTGGTTTGCCCACTTACTTACTTCTGTAAATGTCTTAGCTTCTCCGAGTTTCAGTTTCTGTCTCTCACAATAGTGCTCAAAGTCTCTGTTTGGCAGGGCGTGATTTTAACGTACTGTGTTCTTTTTGCACAGATAACTGAAAGGTTGGTGGTTCAAACCCACCAGCTGCTCTGTGGGAGGAAGACAGGCAGCTCCCTCCTTTAACAATTTACAGCCTCAGGAACCTGATGGAGGGTCATTATGAGTTAGAAACAGACGGCAGTGAGCTTGGGTTTGGTCTGAAGTTCAATGACACAGAGCCGGTAAGCTGGTTTGCCCACTGTCATATATCAACAGCTGGCATTTCTTAAGTGCCAAGTACAACAGCAAGCATGTTTTCAGATGAGCTCTTTGATTTCTCCTCACCACTCTATATGTAGTATTTCTTTTCTCATCCTCATTTTATAGAGGGAGAGAACCAAAGAGATGTCAGAATATGAGATCTTGGGAGGAGACAGGCAGCTGGTGGTGACAGGAGTGGGCTGAGGCTGTCTCCATCCTTGCTCTCTGACCCACAGGGACGAGTGGAAAGGGGAACCTCTGGTGGGACAGAGGGGAGATGGATGCAGACAGCTGTCCACCCCCTGGCCCACTCCCACTTCTCTTTTTGAGGGGAGAGCTATGACCCTCTGGCCTTGACCCTCCAGCCCAGCCTGTGCACAGCAGGAAGTGAGACCTGGAAAGGGAAGAAGATACACTTCTGCTTTCCTGGGGACACTTGGTGGATGTGGGTGGGGGGCAGCTGATGCCTGACCCCACCCCTGGCATTTGAGGTGTCCTATGTCTGCCCTGACCTCTGAGATGGAATCTCAGCCTCACTCCTTCACAGCCACTTTCCCTCTCTGGGCCTCAGTTCCTGATCTGAGAAGAAATAAGGAGATTAACAGTTGATAACCTTCTAGGGTGGGTGAAACTGAACCCCAGTCTTCAAAGTTACACAAAAGATGGAAACCAAAACCAAACCCACTGTCTTTGAGCCCATCCTAACTCACAGCAACTTCCCATCAGGTTTCCGAGGCTGGAGAGACACTGTGCTGGGATAGCTGGTGGCGGTGGGGGAGGCTGGAGAGACATTGTGCTGGGATAGCTGGTGGTGGTGGTGGAGGCTGGAGAGACATTGTGCTGGGATAGCTGGGGGGGGGAGGCTGGAGAGACATCATGCTGGGAGAGCTGAGGGGAGGCTGGAGAGACATCATGCTGGGAGAGGTGGGGGCAGACTGGAGAGACACTATGATGGGATAGCTGCGGGGGGAGGCTGGAGAGACATTGTGCTGGGACAGCTGGTGGCAGTGGGGGAGGCTGGAGAGATATTGTGATGGGATAACTGGTAGTGGTGGGGGAGGCTGGAGAGACATCATGCTGGGAGAGGTGGGGGCTCAGAGAAAGAGAGGCAGACCCCTCAGCACGACAGACTGACTGAGCACGGCAGAGATGGTGAGGCTGGCGCAGGGAAGCGAAGTTCAGATGTATTGCTCACAGGGTCGCCATGCGATACAACGGACTCAATGACACCATCAATGACAACAAATCTTAGCACAAGCCGACTTCCTCATCCTTCTCCCATGGAACAGTTGGTGAATTTGAACTGGTGGTTTTTCAGTCAGCCCAACGCACTGTGTACAACATCACCGCAGCTCCTATTGAGCCAAGCACTGGTCTGAACTGGCTTCTAAGGAAATTGGGAGCATTATCTGGATTTGGGGAGATGAGGGTACAAAGCCCACCTCATCCACATCCTGGCTGTGTCTTTGGGAAGGTGGCTTAACTACTCTGCACCTTGGTTTCTATAACTGGAAAATGGGTGTATAAATAGCCCCTTCCCCACAGAGCCACAATGTGGTGCAGCAAAACGGTGGTACAAGGTCTAGCACATACAATTAACACTCCGTAAAAGTTGGTCATTATTAATTATCATCATCTCCCATTACAGGCGGTTGTGTTCCACCCACAACACTCCCACCCTCCTTTCTAACTGCCAGAAGCTGAGAACTTCAGAATTGAACATGGCTGAGTGTTTACAGATCTGTGTGACTTTTGTTTTATTTTCTCAGCAGGAGTCCGAGTCCAGCTCATCTTAGTTGTCAGGTATTCTTAACCATCAGTATATTTTGTGTCTGACTTTGTGCTGTGGGGCCCAGAGGCCCCAGTGGCAGCTGACACAACCCCAGACAGGGATGATCCAAAGGGGTCAGGTCTAGATGAAAGAGGTACAGGATGGAGGGGTCAGGGGCTACAGCAGGAGAGACAAAGTGGAAGCGCTGGGGCAGGAATGGAGGAGAAGTCAGAGGGGTCCCGGCAGGAAGGGGAGGCTGGGGAGGTACAGGCTGAGTGGCTGGAAAGGGGAAAGAGAGGGCACAGGGGTCTGCATGGGGACAGGGGAGGACAGGTGGGGTGTCAGCAGGACAGGGAAGCTTCAGGCAGAGGAGTTGGATCTGGGAAGGGAGAGATGCAGGTGGAGGGTTCTGGGCTGGATGGGGGTGCTGGGCAGGGGGAGGGACAAGTAGATACACTGGATTTGGGATGGAAGAAGCACACTGGCTATGGGCCCCCAGAGTGGGGATCAAGGGAAACCTGACGCTTGCTGACCCAGGGCTCCCATTTTGGCTAAAACACAGGCCACAGCCTTATCTACCTTGAGACTAGAAAAACTAGATAGTGTCCAACTGCCGCTACCAACAGATCCTATCAAGGTCACAACACAGATTCTGACAGAATGGGAGGGAAAAGTGGCCAGAACGCAAACTTTTAACAAGCCCTGTCTTCCTGCACTAGTTGAAGCTACTGGGACTCTCTAACTCCTCCAGTATGATTTCAACCTTGAACTGAGATCATATCACAATGAACTAGCAGACTGATCCATGAAAAGAAAAATATGACCCATGAGTGTGGGACTCCATCAAAACCTACCTATACGAGACCACAATGTCAACATTTACTCTAAAGCAACTGTGAAACAATGTGTGGATCGTGGGCAGGGAAACTAGAGTACTGGAACATAAATGAACACCACCAGAAACAAAGAAAATGTTGACACATTGGGAAAAATGTAGCTACTGTAACTTGAACAATATGTGTGGAGATCACCCAAAGGGAACCAAATTTGCTGTCTAAACTTTCACTAAAAACACAATATTGTTTTAATATATATATTCCCATTAATGAAAATATACTATGTTAAGTTCATTAGTTCACTTAATCACCCACTGAATTCTCACATCAGGCTGATCAGATAAGTACTACCATTATTTCCATTGTACAGATGAAAGAACTGAGGCCCAGAGAGGTTGAGTGACCTGCCTAAGGTCACATAGCCAGCCAGTGATAGAGGTAAGATTGAGAATGAACTCCTTCTAACTTAACTGGAGGCTCTGTAGCTGCTCAACAGATGAATGAGACTGAAGGGCTCGTCTCCAGGGAGGGGATATGAATGAGGGTAGAAAAGGAGCTGAGGTGAAGTGTACAAAAGCTTGCATCTCACCTGCAGGGTGCAGTGGGTGAGGGGGTAGATGCCGCTCAGGCCTGGGGTCCAAGCCACCTCCAGCTCCGTGGGCCATCTGGAGACTAGGTGGAGGTCTCGAGGTTGCTGGGGGAGCACTGTGGGCAGATCAGAAAAGGGAATGACCCTGGGGAACTCTTTCCTGAGCCTCTCACCCTGCTCCAGCCCCCACCTCTCAGTCAGCCCCTCACACTCCCCAGCCCCTCTTCCATCACCTTTGATAGTGGCTGTGCGGGATGTGGTGACTCCCTTGTCGTTATGGGCTTCACAGGAGAAAGAGGACGTCTTGTTCAGACCTGAGGAGCCATAGGAGGGACTACTGTCAGAGAGGGGAGGGTGGGGACCCCAAGGCCACCCTCATCATGCCTAGCTGGCTTTGATCGTCTACAACCCCTAGGCTGTCTGCATGAAGGGGGAGTTGGGTGAGGGGGGAACAGGCCCCATGGTTTCAGCCCTAATCCTCCACCATGTAAACATGCATCTGTGTAGACACACAACCACAAAGGCATATACACACAGGCACAGACAGACATGTACACACCCCTCCCCATCACACACCGGAAACACATACTGTCATAACTCACACATAAAAAACCCCAAACCCAATACTGTGTCAATTCCAACTCATAGTTACTCTACACAACACACAGAAACACAGAACATGGATACACACTCACTCACACACAGACACATAGTCATACAGTCTCAAGGGAGCTCTGGTGATCTAGTGGGTAAGCAGCGGCGCTGCCAACCCACGGGCAGGTGGTTCGAATCCATCAGCTGCTGCTCCACAGGACAAAGATGGGCACTCTCCTCCTGTGCGATGTTCAGGCTCTGAAAATCCTCTGGAGGGTCAGCTACAAGTCAGTTCCCTCTCAACTGCACCTATGGGACATGTATACTCAAACACAGGTACACACACACACACACACACACACGCAAAGAGATACACCTACACTGACACACATAGACACACGCTGAGTGTATACACACACCAAGAGACCCACATGGGGAGAGGCAGGCCCATGGGCATGTATATTTGTATATATATGTATATATGTGTGTTTGTTTAGTTGTCAGTTCGCTCCCACCAAATCCTCTCCTCGCAGCTCAACCTGTTCCAGCCAGCCCAGCCTCCTGGTGCTTCTGGAACCACCAAGCAGATCTCAACGTGTTGTCTTCATACTTGGTTCTTGCTCCACTTGGAGCACTCTTCCCACATGAAGAAGCCTGCCCACAGGGCTTGCTCTCTCACCTCCTTTGTGTTTGACACCCAAAGCTGTCCTTGAGTTCCTCGGTGAAAATTAGAACTTTCCCCTCCATGTTTTTGCTCTCTGTCCTTATTCCTTTTCACCATTCAATACACTTAATACATCTCTTCTGTAAACTCTTGTCTAGAATGTTGGCTCCTGGGTGTTTGGCCTCTTAGGTCGGTTAACATACTAAGGTGCACTTGATTCTATGGTATTTGCAGTTACTTCCTATGCATCTGAAAACTGGACAATGAATACTGATGACAGCAGAAGAACTGATGTCTTTGAGTTGAGGTGTTGGAGAAGAGTATCGATTGTTTCATGGACTGCCAAAAGAACAAACAGGTATGTCTTGGAGGAAGTTCAGCCGGAGTTTTCCTAAGAAGTGTGTTTGGTGAACTTACTTTCAAACACATCTCACATACTTTGGGCATGTCGTCAGGAGGGCCCTATTTTTGGAAAAAGACATTATACTGGGAAAAGGTGGAGGGTCAAAGAAAGAGGAAGACTTCGAACAAGAATGACTGACACAATAACTGTTATAAGGGGCCTCAGCATATCAGAAATCACGAGGATGGTGCAGGTTAGGACAAGGTTCAGAGCTGTTGTCCATAGTGTTGCTATGGCTGTGGATCACAGTCAACTCTCCAGCCCTTGACAACAACAAAATCAAACACGTTCCCTGCTGTATACACCCTTAGGGCCTGGGCCTGGCAAACAGTAAGACCAAAACAGCCCAAACTCACTGCCTTCGAGTTGATTCTGACTCAGCAGACTCCCGCTGGGTTTCCAAGGCTGTAAGTCTGAACAGGAGGAGACTATTTCATCTGCCTACTGTAGAGTGGCTGGTAGATTTGAACTGCCAGCTTTTTGGTTCACAGCTCAACACTTAACTTATGACACCACTAGGGTTCCTTGGAACCAAGTAGGCGCTCCATAAATGTTTGCTGAATGAGTGAACAGATTTGTGTGGGATGTTACTCTTAAACTGTGGTTGAGCTGATTTTGACAGTGACTGCCTGTGTGCAGAGTGGAAGTCGACTGCACGGAGATACAGGCCTGTCAAAAGCAGATCACAGGCCTGTCTTCCGGCCTCTAGGAGGCTTTGAACCACCAGCTTCTTGGTTAGTTGCCCACCTTTCCTGGGTGTGTACATAGAAAGGTGGTGGTGGTTGTTGTTAAATGCCGTTGAGTCGCAGGTGACTCATAGCGACCCTATGAAGGAGAGTCCTCAACCCTTGGGTGTCTTTCATCCTCTCTCCATGTTCATAGGGTTTCTGGAGGCAAGGTATTACGGAAGTGGATGCCACACCTCCTTCCAAGCCTATTTTCATCTGGGAGCTCCACCCCACTCTCTGTCCGCATTGGGTAGCCAACCATTAACGCATTTGACACATCAGTGTCACAGTGGTTCAGCCTCACAGCAACCACAAGTGACTGTGGTACGGCAACTACAGAAAGGTTAGCATATGAAATTCTGTGGCTCAGATGTATGTGTTGATAACTGCATTTTGGGAGAAGGTCGACTCTTGTGGCCTAGTGGTAAGAAGCTATGCTGCTGACGATACATGGTTTGAATTCCACCAGATGCACCACAGGAGAAAGATGGGCAGTCTCCTGCCGTGTGATTTACTGCCTCTGAAAACCTGCTGGAGGGTCAGCTACGGTCAGTTCAGGATTCCAACTCGATGATACACAACAATGGCCACAATAATACAGGCAGACTAGGGAGCTCTGGTGGCTTAGTGGTAAAGAGTTGTGCTGCTAGTCCAAAAGTACATGGTTTGAACGCACCAGCTACACCATAGGCGGCAGATGGGCAATCTCCTCACATGCAACTTACTGCCTCTGAAAACCTATGTTTCAGCTATGAGCCGGTTCCAACTTGACAGCGCATAACAACATGGGGAGACTGTCTTTTCCAGGGTGTTGATGGGAACAAGAGTGCAAAATCACAAAATCTTACACACACACAAGCACAGAGACAAACACAAGAGACACAGACACATAGCAGTGTTCCTGCGACGGGAAGAAAGGGCGGAGTCTAAGTCCACACGTGAAAATGCAGCTCTCTCATGTGTGTTTTTCTGTACATGTGCTGAGTTATTCACGACTGTGTTTCCACAGAAGGAGCCCTGGTGGCCTAGAAGTAAAGTGCTGGGCTGCCAATTCAAAGGTCAGCAGTTGGAATCCAATAGAGAACAATAAGGAGAAATAAACGAAGCTGTTTACTCCCATTAAGATTTACAGCCTTCAAACCTCCACCCCCTCACCCCGAGACAGAACTGATCAGATGGCAGTGGGTTTGGTTTTGTAGGGTGTTTCTGCGGAGGAGCCCTGTTGGCGCAAGATTAAGCACTCCACCCGTTAAACAAAAGGCCACAAGCGGGAACACACTGGCTGCTTTTCGGCAGAGATGAGGTGATAGATAGGCTTTCCTAATGATAAGAAAGGGCGATTCTGCTGTCTTACAGGGTCGGTAAGAACTGGAATCAAATTGACAGCAATGCGCATTTTGGGGTTGTTCCTGTTCGGGTGTCTGTGGTTCCACGGGTGTGTGTGTGTGGGGTGTGTCTGTGAGTTGTTCTGATGTGTGTGTGTGTGTGTGGGGGTGTGTGTGTGAGGTGTGTCTGTGAGTTGTTCTGATGTGTGTGTGTGTGTGTGGGGGTGTGTGTGTGAGGTGTGTCTGTGAGTTGTTCTGATGCGACTGTCCGGGGTGGGTTCCCATCGCCTCTGGGTCCGGCACACAGACTTTCCCTTTCTCCGTCAGCAGAGGGAGCGCAATGGGGGAAAGCGGCCGGAAGCGGGTGGGCAGGGAGGCTCCCGGCTCGGGGCGCGCAGAACACATGTTCTCGGCCAAGGTCAGGTGGCGGCCCGCAGCCCCCGCTGCCCAGGCACGGACAGGGCAGCCCCGCGGACCGCGGGCGGAGGGGGGCGGGGAGCCGGGGCGCGCGTCCAGCCACCTGGCACGTGGGGCCCCGCCAGGGTCACCGCGCCGCAGCCGGCCCCGCCCCCGCCAGACGAGCCCGAGGGCCGGGAGGGGGTTCTGGAGCCGGTTCCAGTTCCGACCGCAGCATTCCTGCTCCCGCCTGAGTCACCGGGACGCCCCCTCCCAGGGCACTTCCGGCCGGCTCGTGGGGCGCAAGGCGCCGAATCTCCCCCTTTCCGGGCCAGCCGGGAAAGGGAGGGGGCGAGAAGGGGCCTGGGATTTCCCCCTCCTGGGATTCCCCCCTCCTCTCACTCTGGGCATCTCAGCGGAGGGCTGGGGAGGGACGCGGCCTGGGATCCCCTCCGTGATGGGCTCGCTTTCCCTCCGCGCCAGAAGCGGGCCAGCTCCAGATGTGCTTTCCAGATGTCCTACCCCTCTGCCAGCGCCGCCCCGCCCTCCCTTCGCCCTTTTCCAAGGGAATGAGGGGGATGGAAGGAGAGCGAGAGGGCACGCCCTGAATCAGAGAGGGACAGATACACACCAACTGACGAAATTCCTGACACAACCCCCCTACCCCCCAAGTGCTCACACAGTGAATCACAGCCTAGAGGCACCGGGGCTTGTTACTGGCACAAACACGGCGAAGGTAAGGGCAACAACACACATCCGGTGGTGTACACATATACACAGTCAGGAATGAGGGGACAGTTGGGACAAACACAAAGACGACAGACATACACATCCACACACTGATTACAAACACATAGCTGAACAATCTTCATCTAGTTGTGCTAATGTACACACACATACATCTGCATACTGAGACACACACACCCAGCATGAAACTTGGGGTGGGGCTGGAGTGGATGGAGATAAGAACTGAGGCAAGTGAAAGCTGATGCTGATCTGCTCACATGTGAGCGCATTGCCGCACACATGAACACACACACACACACACACACACACACACACACACACACACACACACACAGAGCTGAAACTTCATGTCTGCCAAAACACAGCTGGATACACTTGTGATGCTGCAGACACATTTGCTGAAGCGGGGCCAGCAAGAGGTGCAGGCTGGTCCTCAGTCCCATGTGCACAGACCCACGGGGCTGCTGCAGCCGCAAGAGAGTGGAGACACTGCAGCATGCACTTGGGTCTCTCTCTCTCTCTCACACACACACACACACACACACACACAGAGGAACAACCATGGTGACAGCTTCACTTTCCAGCATACTCACCGTAGACATATACTCAGATACAGATACCCATGGACCAAAGGAAAATTAAAACCTCGAAATCATCACCACTGAGTTGGAAGTGACTCATGGCTGAGCCTCCACCGGGTTTTCAGATGCTATAAATCACATGGGAGGAGATTGCTCATCTGTCTCCTGTGGAGCAGCTAGTGGATTTGAACTGCCTGCCTTTGGGTTGGCAGTGCAACTTCTTGCTCCCTTAGCAACCAGAGTTCCTTTAGACACACAGAGCCACTGAGAAACACCCCAAGAAATGAACATGCACGTGCTGAATCCCTGAGAAAGAAATTCTGGCCATCCTGGTCACATGTGGATACACACACATACACATAGGGGTTTGGGTAGCCGCAAGCAAGGAGGAACTCACCATGCCACCAAGAAATAGCATGCTATCTGAGGATAACTCCCACTTGCCAAAAGGAAACAGGCCCACTGAGGGCACACATTCGTGAGCTGACACTTTCACCTCCACACGGGTAGGTGTGCAAGAAGGGAGAACTGCCATTCCTGCCCCTCCCCCCCACAAGTGAGTCATGGCTAGGCACACACACACACACACACACACACACACACACGCAGGCACGCGCACGCGCACACCCCCCCCTTGGGCAGTGAGTCACACACACACACACACACACACACACATACAGGCTGACAATGGTATACTCAGTCCACTTGTGTGCACACACATATGTACATACTGAGAGAAATGGCTGAAAAATGTCCAGAGAACTACTGTATGGACCTAAACACAGCAGTGGACAGACACAGCAGCTGTGAACTCACATTTAACCAAGCACGCACACTGAGGTATTCACAAAGCAAAAGAGGATGATGCTGATGGACACAGTGTCACACAGATCCGGGGGGACATGGGCACACAGCCAGACATTGCCCCCAACCACTTATACACATATTGGCCTGCTTGTCCCTGTCCCCCTCGTTTCTTCTTCTCTATATGAGTGGCAGGGACAGCTCCCCTCTCCCTGCCCCCTCTGGATGGACTGCCAAGCTGACTCAGACCCCATCCCTGTCCCCACTCGAGCCATGGTCCTGAGTCACCCCCTCTGGGGCTGACACTCTCACCACTTCCTTTAACACTCAGGGCCCTGGGAATTCTGGGAATGTGAGCCCCTCTGTCCTAGTGCCCACTCCATCCCTTCCATCCCAAGCTGCAGGTGGGGTGCAGGAAGCTGACACCCTCAGGGCCCAGCTGTCTCCCTGAGTGAACTCCCCTGTCTCACTGCCCTTGATGAAGAGGATCCCCAGTGTCCAGGGTTCCCCTGTTCTGTCTCCATCCTCTGTGACCCAGGCTTGGTCCTGCTTCTCTCGCTATCCGGGGTGGGAGGAGACGGTCACCCTGCCTTTGTCTTCATCTTAGCTTACCTCTGCAGTGTGTCCCTCCCTCCATCTCCCATTCTCTATGTAACTGTCCTTTATCCCGTTTCTTGGCCTCTCTGTTTTGGGTTCTGTCCTCCCACAGTGGGGGACCTGGGCAGGGCTTCTTTCCCTTGACAGAGGCCAGCAGGACCCTTTTATGGCTGGAGGTGGGCAGGTAGGGGGTGGAGAGAAGGGCACAGTTTATTCCGGTGCCCCACTTGGGGTCAAGGGCTGACAAAGGGCCACCAGGCCCACACACGCTTGGACCAGAGAGCAGCTCAGTGGAAACCCCGAACAAAGAATTCTATTCAGAGAGAGGCCAGGGTGAATGGAAGGAGAAAGAGGCAGAGAGAAAGAGATGGCAAGAGAGACAAAGAATGAGACAGACAGAGAGACAGGGAAAGAGATGGGGAAGAGAGGCAGAGATGAGAGATCGACAGACAGAAACAATGAAAAAGACAGACAGATAGTGAACAGATAAAAGCAGACAGATAGGAACACACAGAGAGATAGAGACATAGACACAGATCTGAGCCAGAAACATTCTGAGACAGAGACAGGAACACAGAGACATCTCAGAGAGCTAGGCAGAACTCCCCAAGACAAGGAAGGCGCCCCAGCTCCCCACTGCCTTTGTCCTGACCTCATGCAGGGCTGTCCATGCCCTTGACTTACCCCGAACTTGCAGGATGTGCTGGGAGCCATGGCCAGTGTCCAGGGGGGCAGCATCCTGAAGCCAGAGCAGGTTCACCGGCTCTGGGGGTCCCTGGGCCAAGCAGCTCAGGTTGAAGGGAGTATTGGCGACCACAGTCCTATCTTCTGGTTCTTCCAGGAAGTTGGGTAGGCCTGGGGATGTGGGTGAAGGTTAGAGGCAGGTGGCCTCTTGGAGCACTGCAGGGTATTAGATCCACCAGGATACTGGGGGCTTCAGGATACCTGGCTTGCTCACCTTGCATCCTACCCTTCTGTCCTCCCACTTCTGATCCCCAGGACACCTGATATTCCCCTCAAGGCCTCTGTTCCCCGAGGACACATGGCCCTAATATCTGACTCTTAGGACTCCTGAACCCCTCATGCCTCACTTCCAAAAAGTCTGACTTCTCCCATTTCACAAATCAGGCAAGTGTGTATGTGTGAGAGTACCACCTATTTGAGTATAACCTATTATCTGATCTGTAACTCTGTGTGACCCCCAAAACATTGGCCATCCCAGACTGTCTTCTTCCTGGAAACATGTTATACTCCCAGGCCAGTCTCCCATAATTTGTGGAGTCCCAGCTTCTTCATGTCCCTACCAAGACCTCTGACATCTATAGGCATTGTGCCCCATGGCCCCTTGCCCCAAGGATGCCCAGGATCCTCCAGCCCCCTCCATATCCTGGCACTCCTCTGACTCCAGGCTCACCCTCCAGTCCCACGTAGCCAGGCTTCGACAGGAAGGTCTTTCCTCCCACGACCACCGCACACTGGTACCGCCCTGCATCCAAGAGCTGAAGGGACAAGATTCTGACAGAAAGGTTGGTGGTCAGAGCCCGATCCTGGTATGGAATGGCTAGAACTGGGATGGGGCTCTGGCCTGGAAAGCTTTATGAACCACACGCTTGTTGCTATTATTATGCACATCGGGTCAGAACCAACCCACAGCTGACCATGCAGTGGGTATTCAGAGGCTGTAATTGTGTCAGAGGAGACCCATCTTTCTCCCGAGGAGCAGCTGGTGGATTGGAACCACCTGTCGTAGGTTTGGAAGCATAACTCCTCATCCACTAGGTCACCAGAGCTGCCCTAACCAGGAAGTAAGCACTATTATTAAAGTAGGTACTATTACTATCCCATTTTACAGATCAGGAAAGTGAAACCCAGAAGGGGACACCACATGCTAAAAGCCACACAGCTAGGAGGTGACCAGTCTGGGATTCCCACCACGTTTCGCCGTGATGAATGTCTCAGGAGGGGAAGGACAGAGGTCAGGAACGTTAGGGAGGGAGGCTGGACACCTGAGTTGGCTGACCACTTTCCAGTCATCCTCGCCGTCTTCTCCCAGGGGCACCTGGGTCTGGGTGCTGTCCGCTAGCTCCAGGACCTGTCCATCTAGGAGCCATGTCACCTCAGGGGGCTCTCCCTGGACCTGGAGCTCACAGCGGAGGGTCCCTGTGAGTCCCCGGGCACCCGTGATGTTCCCGGGGCTCGCCACGAAGGGGTTTGCCTCACCCTGTGCGCCTGCAAAGGGAACAGTAAGGGTCTGCTTAGGGGCCCCACTGTCCTCCTGGTCCTCTGTTTCCCACCCCCTCTCCCGCCTGCCCACCACTGCCCGGCTCTCAGCCCCACATAGTTGTCGAGTGACCTCAGAGGAGGTGGAAGGCGTAGGCTCTGGGGGAGGACGGAGCCTTCCCAGGGGACTGGGGTCCAGTATCCATCCGTTGGGAAATCAGCCGGGCTCTGGCAGCCTCTCACGCCCTGAGCTGCCTGCCAGCACCAACCCTTGCCCCCACTGCTCTGCCTTAGGGGTCTCTAGAGATTTAATAGTTTGGGTTGGGTGGAAAGATCAGCACGGGAGAGAGAGTAGAGAGAAACAGAGGGTGGAGGGCGAAACCAGAAAAAGTCAGGCCTGGGGGGAGAGACAAACAGGCCCAGAGACAGGAGAAAGAGAGAGACAGACACAGAGAGAGAGAGAGAGCAAGACAGAGACAGAGAGAAGGGGGGGGGGAGAGAGAGACAGAGAGACAAAGAGACAGAGAGAAGGGGGAGAGAGAAACAGACAGAGAGAGACAAAGAGACAGAGAGACTGAGACACAGACAGGGACAGAGAAAGAGAGAGAGAAGAAGGGAGAAGCACACATGAAAAACTAAAGTCAGCCAGCCAACCAGTGGTGGGACAGGGACAAAGACGTGGGCAGATAGGGTCTCCTCCAAGATCCCCAGCCCTCCTTCTTTTTCTCCCTGACTTCTTGTTCTCTTCTTTCTGGAAGATTCCTGGCTGCCCCAGCTCAGCCCCTCTTCTCAAAGCCCTTGGACTCAGGCCCAGCCCCCACGCAGCTCTCAGCTCCTTGAGGCCTGTCTGTCTGTCTGTCTGTCTCTCTGGCCATCTCAGTTTCTATTTCTTGCTCTTCTGTTCTTCCCTCCAACTCTTGCTCAGCCGCTGCCGCTCCGAGCTGGTCTCTGAGTCGCCCTGTCTCCCACAGTCGTCCCACGGAAACTCCTGGAACTGGCCCAGTACCTGGCACCCACTCGCCCCTGTGGTCCCCCTCTCAGCCCTGCACCCCATCCCTCCATCACTTACCCCTGAGGGCCACGAAAGCCCAGCAGCACAGCGCCAAGCACCAGGCCAGCAGGACCTTGTCCATCCTCGGGGACCACAGGGCGCAGTTGATGCCAAACTTTCCTCACAAGTTCCCGGGCACCCCGCGGAGGAGGGGGCAGGGCCGGGTTGTCCCCAGCCCTCCCCCCAGTTCCGGGCTCCCAGGATTTGACCCTGCCTGCCAGTACGAAGGGGCCAGGCTCCGTTCAGCGGCCCGCAGTCCGCCTGCCTCCTTCTCTCCCTCCCTGGCTCTGGGCTGCCCTTTCCCCGCCCCCAGCCCCCAGTGCCTCCGCCCACAGCCCCGAGCCCTGGGGGCCACCTGGGCAGTGAGGGGTTAAGCCGAGAGGAGGGGACCTGCCTGTCTTAAAGGGGCCTTGGAGGGAGGCTGGGGAGGGGGAGGGGGGCCCTGGTGGCTGCACCCCTAGTCCTGGGCGGGACTCTGGAGGCTGTGCTTTCAGTCGGGACTCTGGGCGCTGTCCCTCTGGGCTCTGCCTGCGACTGGTAAACATTCCTCCCAAACTCCACTCTCAACTCAGTCCCAGGGACCCCCTTCCGCGCCTCCACCCCTAGTCTGGCCACCACCAGGCCTGCCCTCAGCCCTTCACACCCCTCTTTGCACTCACAGCCGCTGGATGGGGACACACACACTCTCACACTCCCCCAGACTTGACACTGGGTTGGGACAGACAGATAGACAGACAGACCCCTCCTCCAGATGTTGACACTGGGCTGGGACACTCTCTCTCTTTCTCTCTTGTCTCTCTCTCTCCCCCAGACGCATTGACACTGGGCTGGGGCAGGCAGAGACACGCAACAGCATGCTCTCAGATGAGTTGGTCAGGCTCTTGCTCCTGGAAAAAATTCTAGAACGGGGTGGTCCTGGCAGGTGGTGCCCATGGTGGGTGAGGACACACACACACACACACACACACACACACACACACACACTGCTCTGCAAATATAGAGAAGAGATAGATGTTTGTGTGTGTGACCACGGGGGGGGGGGACGGACATGGGGAGACATAAGGCCTCTGACACACATGCAATACCTCACACAGAGAGGGGATGACAGTGTGTGGGTGTCCACAGAAGATGCAGGGGCATGGACCCAAATCCACAAGGATACTGGCAGAGAGAGGCACAGTATGTGGCTCCCACGGGGACACTGGGGGGTGGGGGCACAGAGGCTCAGATACATGGAGGCGTGCATGTGTACAGATGAAGCACACTCACACTCAAAGAGAAATAGTTTAACAAAGAGACTTGAGAGCCACAAATAGATATGGGATCAGGCATAAGCAGGAAGATGTGGAAACGATCATAGACACAAAGGGGGACACACATACACACACACACACACAAACACACACACCCAAGACCTAGAGGTGTAGAAACATGTACAGGTGTTCATGGACCCAGTCATAGGAATTGGACACATATGCGCACGTGCACGTGCATGCGCATGCGCGTGTGCGCGCGCGCGCGCACACACACACACGCTGGCATATGCTATTCAGCTCCTGGTGTAACCCCACCTAACAGCCTTGAGCCCCAAGAGTTTCCCCTCAAGTTCCCCAACCAGACCCCATGACCTGTCCCTCCCCCCACACTCTGTCTCTGCAGTCAGAGGCCCAGGAAATGGAGGGACATTTGAGTTTAATGTTTCAGTCTTCACCACTCCTCTGGGGCTGTGGTTCCCAGGTTCTGTCAATCCTTCCACCTCTCCTTGTCTTGGGGTCTCCCTGGTCCTCAGGAGGCAGTGTGACTAAGCAGACAGAAGCCTAGATCAGAGATAGGGGTCTTCAGAGTCCCTGAGTCCCAGGTTTGCTGTGTGGGCTCAGGGTGACCCTTCCCCTTCTCTAGGTCTGTGTCCCTGACATTGACAAACTCTGTGGGTCTGATACTTGGGGCATATTGTTAGGAGGGTCTAGTCCTTGGAAATGTGGAGTATCAGCATAAGAGAGGAAGATCTACAATGAAACGGATTGACATAGTGACTAGCAAGGGGCTCGAATGTGTCAGAGATGGTGAGACTTGACAGTACGTAACAATGACACAGGTCTGGTGAGCTTTGAGGAACATCGATCCTGGACCCTTTCTCCCATGACTGGCATTGCACCAGGGATGGTCCAAGAACTCAGGTTATATAAGTGGGGATATGAGGTAAGGGCCTCCATGCAGGGGAACCCCCATGTCACTCTTCTGAATGCTTTCTGTCTGTTCATCTAGAAAGAGGTTTGTGTGCAAAAATCCAACCTGTGGAGAAGTCTAGTCGATGAAGGAGATGCGAGGTGGGATCTCAGCGCTGCCAACCCCAAAGCAGGGGGCTCGAATCCACCGGCTACTCCGCAGGAGACAGGTGAGCAGGCTCTTGCAATTTAAAGCCTCTGAAAATCCGCTGAGCAGTCAGCTGAACCAGTTCCGACAGCAACAACCACTAATCGTGTCATCTTGAGCAAGTGCCTGGCCCTCTTGAGCCTCAACTTACCGACCTGTGAAATGGGAATATGCATAGAACCCACTCACAGCGTAGTGGGAGGCAAGTCAAGTTCCCACACACAGTTCTTAGCCCTCAGAACTCAACACATGAACATCCCTGCTCATCACGTGATGAACACTTTGGTTGTTTCCATCTCGCTGCAATGGACACGAGTGCGTGCAAATCTGTTTGTGTTTCAGTTCTTATTCCTTCAGGATATATACTTAGTAAGTAATAGGATTACTGGGTTGAATTACGCTCAGAAATTTCCTTGGAAATATTTCTACTTACGAGGCTATAAATCTTAACAGGAGGAGACCACCTCACTTTTCTCCTTCACAGTGACTAGTGGGTTTGAACTACCTACCTTTCAGCAGTTGCAAATTTAGGCTACCTTCTTATTAAGAAGGAAAGGTGAGGGAGCTCTGATGGCCTAGTGGCAAGAAGCTGCACTCCAGTCCCAAAGGCGTGTGGTTCGAATCCACCAGATGCTCCGCTGGAGAAACAGGGTCAGTTTCCTCCTGTGCCAGTCAGATCCGATTTGACTGTATGCAACAAGGAAAAAAAAAAGAAAAAAAGAAGAAGGAGAGGAGGCCTCAGGCCCCAGACGGCCACACAACCTCTCAGCCCCTCTCTGTTGCCACCTCTCTGGTGAGCTGTCCCTTGACTCTCCCCAGCCTCATCTATGTTCATGTTGTTCATGTGGCTTTGGCAGCACTCTGCAGGAGCTGCCATTATACATTTATGGGTGTGATGATGTGTGTTATGTCACTCCCCTTGCCAGTTTGTGGACACTGGAAGGGCAGGGATGGGGCACATCTTGGTCACTGCTGTGTTTACCACCTTGTAATAACAGTGCCGACTGCAAAGGGGATAATTAGTGACTTCTTTTGGGGGTGCAAAACATACAAAGGTCTATATGTGTTAATATGCTGGGGGCCCCTATACACTTAGGCATGTGTGGCCTCTGCTGTGTAGGGTCCTTTGAGAGAAATACTTCCTCTGGCTCAACTTTCAGCCAGTAGACAGTAAGCCTATGAGGTGAACAGGGAGCTCTAGTGCCATAGTCCATAGGGAGTTGTGCTCTTAACACAAAGGCAGAGCCTCTACAATGGTTCCGATCTACTAGTGTGTGGTGTTGAGGGTTTATCATTCAAAATGGCTTTCCTAGCAATTGGGGTTGACTTTGCCATGTGGATGGGTGGGAGGATGTGAATAGGGCATGTTAACTCAGCCACAGGGGACTACATAGTCTCACCACTAAACTGAGCAGATTCAGCCGCAGATGTTGAGAATCTCAAGACCAGGAAAGCAGAAGAGGTTGCAGTGTGTCCTCTGGGACAAGAGACTTGCTCTAGCTAGACCTGCAGAAGTCAGAGTCGAGGACCAGAGACTTCACATGAGACAGACCTGCCCTTGGGACTGCTACCGCATGGAACCAGAGCGCAGAGCCTTTGCCCACGTTTTTTAGAGGACTGAGGGTCAGGGGAGAGGGCCACAATTGGCAGGACTAAGAGTCTAAAGCTGCGAGGCTAAAGGCTGAGGTGCCTGTGAGCATGTTTTGGAAGCTGTCCCAAGTGATTCCATCTGTTACCAACCTTTTGGCTTCCCTAATATGATTCTGTGTGGTCTGTGAGCTATTGCAATGGATTTTGGGCCCATTAAAGCAATCCGATTTGTGTTGGGATGAGTAGAAAGAGGTGTGGGGCCATGAGGGAATTGGTTGTCTTGTTGGTGTTCTTGACGGGAATAGTTCCTCTTTGTGGAGCTGGTAAATGTCACACACAGCCATCTGCACCTGACCCTTGGTTTTTTTGCATAGTGACACTAAGAAAGACTAATGGGCAATCTTTTTGGGAACCCAGTGGAGTCAGCTATGAGCCACTTCTGACTTGATGGCCATCAGTAGCGGTTACATAAGGTGAACAGCTATATAACAGGCAGGAACTCATTTCTCAGAACAATCAATCATACAAAAGCATCATTTGCCTAGGGAGAAATCTCAAGCTGGTGGGAAGGGATATGATGAGAAGGATGAAGGGAGTGAAAATCATAAGGAAGAGATTAGAAGAGTGCTGTTGTGGGGCTTCTAATCAATGTCATAAACCAAAAAACTATGTGAAAGCTGAATGAAAGGTGCATTGCTCTGTAGATGTTCACCCCAAACACAACTTTTTTTTTAAAAAAAGCTTGCTGAGTGCCTACCATGCATCTGTAATTTATTTTGAAATGCATTAAATAATGAAGTGGGAGATTGTGTGAGCATATAGAGAGAATCTTTAAATCTTAAATCAAATTTTCCTGATCTTCTTGCCAAAAGCCATCTACAGTTTAGATAAACTAGTGAAGAATGTCTGCCTTGAGTGCTGGACTCTTACAAGATCTATCTATACTTGGATCAAAGTGACAACAGCAATTCCAAAGATGAGATAGGAACCTTAGGGAGACTGAGCTTGTGCCCCCCGGGGGATGTTCAGTGAGAAGGACACAGCTCAGGAGAGGAGGGTGGTGAGAATGTTTCCACAACTTGAAGAATAATCAGTGTCATTGAACTGTCCATGTAAAACCACAGTCAAATTGGTGCATGTTCTGCTTTTTAAGTTCTCAATGATAAAATTAATTTTTATTTTTAAAAATTTTTTAAAATTTATTTTATTATTTTGTGCATGTGTACCGTCAAATCAGATCTGACTGGTACAGGAGGAGATTGTCCCTCCTTCTCCAGCAGAGCATCTGGTGGATTTGAACCACGCACCTCTGGGATTACAGTGCAGCTTCCTGCCACTAGGCCACCAGACCTCCCTTCAATGATAAAATTAAAAGAAATTATTTGACTACTTACTTGACATATAACTTGAAATAAGAGCTGTGACAAGAATAGATATATGCACACACCCATATTTATTGCAGCATTATTCACAATAACAAAGAAACGGAAACAAATCTAATGCCCATAAATGAACAACTAGATAGAGAAGCTATCCATTTACACAACACTTATTTTGCAACGTTGAATAATAATAAGAGTTCATGAAACACTACATAAGATGGATAAGTCTAGAGGATATTATGCCGAGTGAAATAAATCAGTCACAAAATTACAAATACTGTATAAGATCACTGTTACAAAAGCTGGAGAAAGCCTTCATATATTACCAGGGAGAGGAATGGAGGAGTAGAAAATTATTTAATAGATAATAAACACATGTTAAGATGTTTTTATTGTTAGGTGTCATTGAGTCAAGCATGACTCATGTCAACCCTATGAACAACAGATCCGAACCCTGTCCTATCCTGTGCCATCCTCAGAGTCTCTGACACACTTGAGCCTATTGCTGCAGTCGCCATGCCAATCCACCTGGTTGAGGATCTTCCTCTCTTTGAAGGGTAAACTGATACAGAATAAATTATAAATTATATTTATATAACATTATAATTGTTACAGAACAAAAGATGCAGAAATGATTGAGAAAACAATATGCTTTGTAAACTTTCACTCAAATCACCATAAAAAAATTATTTGGGGTGGGGGAAGTGGAAAGACAGACACGAATGGAAATGTTCCTGTGCTGAAGGCTGGGACTCCACAGCAAGCTGGACAAATGCTTCTCCTTGTGTTGTTAGTAGTTGACATCTAGTCCTTAGGACTCACAACCACCCTGTGAACAACACATGTGAACCGTGCCCTGTGCCTCCTCCGGATCCCAGATACGCTTCAGCCATTGCTCCTGTCACTGCGTCAGCCCATCACACTGAGAGTCTTCCCCTCGTTCTCTGACCACCTTTCCCAGCGTGAGGTCTTTCTCCAAGGACTGGCCCTCCTGACAACATACCCAAAGGATGTAAAACAGTTTCCCTGCCCTTGCCTGTAAGGAGCATCCTAGCTGTTTCATCCAAGGTAGACTTATTTGTTCTTTGCCACATTCCGAGAGAAAGAGACAATTACCTTAGGTATTATATGAAGAGGATGCAAGACGACCAGTGAAGAGCAATTAGGCAAGGAGGGGATGCGGAAGGGTGGGCGTGCTGCTTTAGGGAGGGGGTTTGTGACAGGCTTCTGTGAGGCTAGGATTGAGATGTGAGTGAGAAAGCAAAGAATGTGGAGAGCATTTCAGACACAGAGAACAGCCAGAGCAAAGACCCTGAGGCAGGCATATGTTGAACACAGCAAAGAAGTTCAGAGAGGGCCATGAGGCAAGGTGAGGAGAGAGAGAGAGAGAAAGGGGGCCCTTGGCATGGAGAGGATTTTGGTCTTTATTTTGTGATCAGGAGGCTTGAGCAACTGAGAGATCTGATTTGTACTGTTAAATATTCCTCCGCTAAAGCCAAGGAGCTCTGGTGGTTAGAGAATTCCACTGCTAATCACTGGTCTAATTGGCAGTATCATGATAGATAGTGAAGGAATTGAGATTGTTAACAGCTTTAGTTTGCTTGGCTCCACAATTAGCACTCTTGGTACCAGCAGTCAGGAAATCAAAAGACAAATTGCATTGGGAAAGCTTGCGGTCAGGGACCTCTCCAGAGTACTGAAGAGCAACAATGTCACTTTACAGACTAAGGTGCACCTGATCCAGGCCATGGCCTTCGCAATTACATGCTATGCATCAGAAAGCTGGACAGTGACTAGGGATGACAGGAGGAGAACTGGTGCCTTTGAGCTGTGGTGCTGGAGAAGAGGATTGAATATACCATGGATTGCAGAGAGAACAAACAGGTTTGTCCTGGAAAGAGTGAAACCGGGCTGCTCCTTGGAGGCAAGAATTCTGAAGGTTCATCTGATATACTTAGAGCATATTGCGAGGAGAGACCAGTCTTTGGAGAGGAACATCATCCTTGGGAGGATGGAAGGACAGTGCAAGAGAGGAAGACCCTGGATGAGATGGGTTGACTCAGTGACTGGGGTAATGGGGGTACATGTGTCAGAGAGAATAAGATTGGCTCAGGATAAAGCAGGGTTCAGAGTTGTTGTACATAAGGTCTCTACGAGTTACAGACAACATGGCGACACTTAACAACCGCCACCACCATCTTTTGTTGGACAGAGTTATCAACTTAGGTGACAAAGGTTTGTTCTTTTTTTAAAAAAAAAATTATTTTGTTTGTGTGTGTGTGTACCGTCAAATCGGATCTGACTGGTACAGGAGGAGATGGCCCCTCCTTCTCCAGCAGAGCATCTGGTGGGTTTGAGCCGCGTACCTCTGGGATTGCAGTACAGCTTCTTGCCACTAGGCCACCAGAGCTCCCCTAGGTTTGTTCTTCAAGAGAGGAAGAGTGCCAGGGCAAAGACACCCTCACCAAGAAAGCAGACGGCTCCTTTTAGTGGTACTTCTGTAACCATTCATGTCTGAGCTCCTTGTAAGAAAGGCAGTAGCTGAGCACCACGTAAGCTGCCAGCACCATGAAAAGTCAGGTTCATGTGCTAATTGCAGTATTGGTGGTAGCCGCTCTGGAACGTTCCCGTGATGCTGCTTGGGGTGAAGTTCCCCGTCCCTACCCAACTGGGCAGCTTCCCTAGTTGCACGTCCATGAGTTTCCTCTCTTTCACTGGTATGATGGAGGACATCTTGCAGTCCTGGGTGTCCGCAGGCCCAAGGACCTCTTTAAAGAGCTAAAGAGCAATGATGTCCATTTCAAGACTAAGGTGTGCTTGATTCAAGCCATGTTATTTTCTTTTTTAAAAAAGTTGTCAACAACTTTGTTTTACTTGGATCCACCATCAATATTAATGGTAAGAGCAGTCAGGAATTCAAAAGATGTTTTGCATGGTGAAGATCTGCTGTCAAAGACTTCTCTGAAGCATTGAAGAACAAGATGTCAGTTTAAAGATGAAGATGTGCATGATCCAAGTTCATGATCTTTTCAATTGCTTCTTATGCATCTCATGTGCTCATACAGATTGGCAAGTTCCAAGTCCGTGAACCAGACATCGGGTTATAGGTCTCTCCTGACTTGTGTAGCTGAAGTGACTGATAAAACCAACATCAGCAAGTGATATGGTGGACCAACGGCTCACATCCAAATAGCCTCTAATAAAGAGTCTGATACACTATTCACATCAGTAAGAAAAAAGTCATGATATTTTCAATTGCTTCCTGTGCATGTGAAAATTGGACAATGGCAGAATAATTACTGATGCCTTTAAATTGTAGTTTTGGTGAAGAGTATGAATATTCCATAGACTACCAAAAGAACAACCAGTCTATTCTGGAGCAAGTGCAACCAGGGTTCATCTTACAGGCAAAGATGGTGAAGTTTGGCATTTTCAAAGCAACTTTTAGTGATGATACGTACGTTGTTGAAGGATTTTTAGAGGAAGATAGACTGATGTTTGTAATTGACTTTTTAAAAGGTTTTTTTTCACTCTACTGTAATTGAAATGCAAGTTTACAAGAGCAAATTGGTTTTCCATTCAACTCATACACGTTTAGTGACACTGATTAGAGCCCCACACTGTAACAGCACTATTCCCACTTCCCTGTGTTTCCCATTCCCATCAATCCTTCTTTTCTCTTCGTTCTTAGCTTTAACCCTGAGCAAATGCTGCTCTTATGATCTTGTGTAGTTGATCACGCTAAGTAGTGCATTCTTCCCTGGTGGTCTTGATCACCGTACAGGCCTAGTATTTGGCTAAAAGTTGAAGGGTGACTAAGGGCCATTGTCTCAAGGGTTCTACCAGTCTCTATCAGACAGCAAGCCTGGTCTTTCTTATGTTTTTGAGTTTTGTTCCACCTTTCCCCCTGCTCTCTCCAGGCCCCTCTTCTGTGATTCTTTCAGAATGGTCAGCAGTGGCAGCTAGACACCATGTAGTTCTAGCCTCTGGGCTGTGGAGACTGAAAGCTCATTTGGTTCTTTATTTCTCTGCATTAATGGTCCTTGATTTTCTTTGTTCAGAACAAGGAAGACTAATAGTTGCACCTTAGATGGTGGCTCACAAGCTGTTAAGACCCCAGTCACTACTCAGAAAAGTACGATGCACAAAGCATTTTCTTTGTGGACTATGTCAACTGACTTTGATGTCTCCCCCTTTCCTGCAATTCACTTTTACATGCATGGAGAAAACAAGACGGCCAGACAGGCAAACAGAACTGTGGGGCTGCAGTGCAGCAAACTGCTTGGGGGTGGGTGGGTGTGCGATCTAGGAGGTGGCACCTGCGTGTCCCAGGACAGAGCCTTCACTTGTGCCGCGTAATTGGCAAGGAGACCATAAAACATTAAGGGAAGGAACTATCTTGCCTGAGCTACTGGCAGTGCCTATTCAGTTGCTTTCTG
Organism: Elephantulus edwardii; assembly: GCF_000299155.1. Classification (NCBI taxonomy): domain Eukaryota; kingdom Metazoa; phylum Chordata; class Mammalia; order Macroscelidea; family Macroscelididae; genus Elephantulus; species Elephantulus edwardii. Next base: position 1,553,612 of record NW_006400052.1, on the reverse strand, counting down.
GGATCTGCTTGAGAACAATCTGAAAATGAGTTGATGAAATAAAAGCAGCAGAAAGTTGATGGTGATCCTTGGGGCTGCATAACCAGCACCAGTGGGAGGGGGGTGAATTCCTTGTACCGTTTTATTTTTTTGTGTATTTGCAAACCTCCACATAGTTCTTGACAGCTAAGATGATGCTCCCGGACTTCCTTATGCAGAGAAAGTGGGAGGAAAAGGATGAGGGAATGGGTGGAAACAGGGCAATGGGGTAAGGTCTGGATTTAAATATTGAGCTCAGATCAGCAGAGTTCTCAGAATTCTCTGGCCACTGAGGCAGCAACCCCTCACCCCATGTGAAAATGACACTCTCTGGTACCCTACCCTCCGCCTTGGCTCAGAATGGTAGGCCCACCCAGCCCTCTCCCTCCGTGGCCCCACGTTCAGCTCCACATCTGGCACTGATGTCAACAGCCACGGTGGGCGGGGGCCATGTTTTTCAGCTCCCGCCCAGCCTCTGGGGAGGGGGCTGAGAGGAGTAGACACCCCCAAACCTCACTCGAACCCAGTGACGGATACAGTCACAGACCCACTCCGGGCCCAGCCAAGAGACAGGAAAAAAATTCCTTTATTGCAAAACAGGGACTTTTAAGTCACCAGGGCTGCCAGATGCATCCTCCTTGCTTATCCCGTGAGGCTGGGGGCCGTGATCTCGCCCCAGTTTGGCCCGAGGAGACCCTTGTCCTGGGGTCTAATTGGGGTTTTGAAGGAGCAGCACACCTCTGAGCTCCTAAAGCTCCTTCTAACCCCTGCATCTCATAACCACCGTGTGTAACTGGGGAGAGGGCAGGAAGTAGGCTTTCCACACAGTCCCACAAGCAGGGCCAAAGGGTGTGCCTTTGGTCTGAGGGTCCACGTGGACCCAAGTTTACCAACCTCCCAGGTCTGTGTGCACAACTGCACATGAGGGATGTTCCTGGAGATCTGGGGGACGGGGCGCCTGGATGGGGGTGCCGGTGGCTGGGGATGGACCTGCCTCAACCTCAGGAGCAGTACATCTCAGTGATGGGCTATTGTGGGGTGAGTGGAGCAGTGGCAGTAATGTGTGTGATTTGTGTGTGCGCCCACACACCTGCTGTGTGGCCCCACATTGGGGTGTGTGGACAGAGGTGGGGGTGAGTGTGGTCACTTGCATGGACAGCGATGGGTCAGACAGAGGTGTTTTGTAGGTGACACAAACGGGCCAGTGACGGGTGTTCTTCCCTGTGCTGGGCTCTAGGGGATGATGGGCACTCGGCGGGTTTGGTGAATGAAGAAGGTGTGTGTTCAGAGCAGGGACGTGCCTGTGAGCAGGCGGGTTACCTCTGCATGTGATTCCAGGTGGATTCAGTTCATGTCTGAGGGATGCTGCATGGTCGAATGCGTGGCTGCGTGAGCCGGCCGATGTGGTGCTGTCTACCGCATGAACAGGCAGGCAGGAGCTGTGCCTGTGCAGACAGCTGCAGGGGTGTGTGTGGCTGCCTTTGACTCTGGAGACACAACCATGTCCATGTCCACTGTCAAGGCCAGAGAGGCCCTGTCCCTGGCAGCCATCACCTCCCAAGGCTTCCTTCTTCCTCTGGTCCTCCTGGACGGAGTGCAGTCAGCGGGGTAGAGCCTGCAGCTGGAAGGCTGGGGGAATGTTGGCGAAGCCACTGACAGCTGGCTGCACGCTCAGAGCACCCGGTGGGCACGGGCTGTCCAGGGAGAAGGTCTGTAGGATGGTGGTGAGGAGGAGGAAGAGCTCTGAGCGCGCCAGGCCTTCCCCAAGGCAGACGCGCTTGCCTGGTGAGAAGAGAAGGACAAAGCTGAGGCAACTTTGCCCAGACCCAAACCCGGGGGAAGAACTTGTGAGCTCGGGTGTGAGGGACCCCGGGACATCAGAGGCAGCCTGGACCTCTCTGTGGTCAGTGTGAGGAACAGGGCCTGGCAGGTACCTAAGGAGAAGGGTAGGAACGCCTCTTGCTTCTTGAACCTTCCATGCTCATCCAGGAAACGGCCTGGGTTGAACTCCTCTGGTTGTTCGAAGACCTCAGGGTCGTGTAGAACAGAGCCAAGGAGGGGGAAAACCTCAGTGCCCTGAGGGGAAAGAAAGGAAGCATTCTTCAGTACCCTCGTAACTCAGTTCCCAGGCAAGAGGAGAGCCTGGAGTATGAGGGACACGCTAGAAAACATGGCCACCAATCAGTTATGGCATGCTTACAAAGGGTCAAGGAGCCGTGGTGGCATGGTATGCTATGTGTCAGGTTGCTAACCAAAAGATCACAGGTTCAAATCTACCAGTCTCTTGGAAGAGAGAAACACATTGGAGGGCTATTGTAGGTCAAGCTGACTCAACAGCAATGGGTTTGGCTTGTGTTTATAGTGGGTCAGGTACTTTTACATAAAGTAAGACATGTCCTTAGGAAGCTCTGGTGGCCTAGTGGCAAGAAGCTGCACTACAATCCCAGAGGTAGGCAGTTTGAATCCACCAGATGCTCTGCTGGAGATGGAGGGGCAGTCTCCTCCTGTACCAGTCAGATCTGATTTGACGGTACACACAAAAAAAATAATAAAGTAAAAAAAAAAAAGACATGCCCTTGCAGGTAACAGACACTTTTTCAAACATACACATATGCCCACATACACTTAACTTTAACAGGTTTATTGATGTTGTTGTTGGTGACTCATAGTGACCCTATGTATAAAAGCTCTAAACGCTGTTCTAACCTGTGTACATAGGGTTTTCGAAGGCCTGTTTTTTCGGAAGTGGATGGCCAATCCTTCTTCCTAGTCTGTTTTAATCTTTAAATATATATAATAGTATCTGACAGACAAGCATTCCACAGAAAAGAACAGATGAAAGACAATTGCCCAGTTATAGCGATGACCAATAGATTCAATGTTGCTGCCCACCCACGCTTCCTTACTCCACCACTATCCCTTCCTACTTTTGCCTACAGCATTCAAGACCTGTCTCCCATTGGCCGGCCCTGATGTGATGGCCTAAGTCACAAGCCATCAGCATTTCTGTGATTCTGATTCTGAACATATGTTGCTGTGAGTATATGCCCACATGCACTTGACTTTAACAGGTTTAGTGATAGCTACAAATATTCCCATTTTAAAGATGGGAAAACTGAGGCCATGAGAATTGAAGCAAGTTGCCTCTGGTAATTGTTTGGGTATGTCAGACCTTGGGATATTTCTATTTTCATGTGGAAAGTCTAGAGTAGGTGAGATTCAGCTGTGATGCCCCAGGCCCTCTATATTCGAGTGTAGCTTTTTGTCACTATGGCCTTTTGAAGGTGGTGGCAAGGGTAGGTGGGTAAGGGCTGCTCCTGAAGGTTCTTCCTTCCTGGATCTGGGGAGACCAAACAAGCTCAGATGTGTTTCCAGAAATTTCCAAGGCTTTTCAAATTCTTGTAATATTGTGCCTCATGATCTGTAGGAGACAGATTAGCCATCTTTCTCTCAAAGGAGACACTAGTGGATTCGAACCACCAGAGAAGTGCTGCCTTTGGCCTAGCAGCACAACTCTCTCTGGGCTAAACCACCACACTCATTGCCGTTGAAAACCAGTAATGTTCCTGAGGCTGTAAATCACACAGGAAGAGACTGCCCTTTTTTCTCTCACAAAGTCCTTGGTGGAGTTGAGCCAGCTCTCCTAAGGTTAGCAATGCAACTCCCTTTAGACTACAGCACCAGAGCTCCCCAATAACTGGGAGTGCTGCCTGAGCTTTGTGTGGCCATTGCAACGAAACTTCTAATCCAGCACAAGAGTGGAGAGTGACAGCTGGGGTCAGAATTGATAAAAAAGGTTGGAGAGAAATTTTTTATTGTCTTGAGTGGCTGATCTTAACTTCTCTCTCCTTGTGAAATTGAGTAGGTCTAGGCCTTCTGCCCTACCATTTTTGTACTATTATTGTCCCCAGCTTGGGACACAGGGACTTAGAGGGTGAAGTCATTTGCTCAAGGCCCCACTTAGAAAACAGCAGCTCTGAATTCAACTTGGGTTTGGGTCCGTTCTGAAGTGAAGGAGAAAGCAGGCGGTCTGGGCAGCCTCTAGTTTCTGAGGGAACGTCGCCCCCTGGTGGGTCAGGTCTGAATTGCTCCTCACGTGAAGGGCCAGTAGTGAATCGTGGTGAGTGTGAGTGTGAGAGTGTGTGTGTGTGTGTGTGTGTAGCGTGGTTGTGAGTCTGTTTGCACGTGACAAGATACAGAATGTGCAAGTGAGTGTGTGTGTCTGTAGCAGGGTCTGGGGGAGAGGGTCACAGCCAGAATCGGGAAAGCTCTTCAGTTCTCAAATTGCGTCCTTATTTGTTACCTCCTGAGATTGTCCCAAAATTTTAGAAAGGACTAGGATTAGGATCCTGGGTCGGGGAAGCTGAGGCTCAGAGACAGAATCAAAGGGCAAGAACAATGAATGCAGAGATAGAGTAAGAAATACCCCCTAGCAGTTTCCTAGTCACTGGGGTTGGTGATGTTAACACATAGGAAGAGATTGCTCATCCTTCTCCTGTGGAGCAGCTAGTGGATTCCAAGCTCTGCCTTTGGGTTGGCAGTGAAATTTCTTAGCTTCTAGACCACTAGAGCTCCAGAGCTAAATCTCACTGGAATTTGGATGAAGAGAACCCAGAGAGAGAGAGATGGATAGTATGCATGCACACGCGCGTGCACACACACACGCGCGCGACAGGTGGTCCGGCATACCCACCTGGGGCAGAGTGTACCCTCGGAAGCTGGTTGTCTGAGTGAGGGTGCGGGGTACACCCATGGGTATCAGTGCCAGCAGCCGCTGTGCCTCATGCAAAACAGCATCTGTGTATGGGAGGCGGGCACGGTCCCCCAGGCCTGGTGCCCGGCCAGTGCCCAGCTCCTGCGTCAGCTCCTTGTGCACCCGCTCTGCAAACCAAGAGGAAGTGGATGGAGGTGAAGTCAGACTTTCTTACGGAGGGAAAGCTCTCACCCTGTCGATGAGCAAGGCAGACAGGCTGGGAGGAGCATCCCTGTGCCCTTGCTGAGCCGTCCTGTGTGCTGGTGTTTACAACCAAGGTCTCTTCATTCCCACAGCCAACTCATGAGACAGGTGCCATTATTCATCCATCCATCCATCCATTCCATTTCCCAGATGAAGGAACTGAGGCCTGGAGAGCTGACGTCAGAGCTGACTCCACTCCATCGAGGTCATCAGACTCCCAAGTCCTGTCTCCTAGGCCAGCCAATCCCATTGCTCCAATGCTGTTTAACAAGAGTTCCTCCAGCTGGGACCCAGCCCGGCACTGCACACGTGCACACTGCCCTCACTACTGTGGTATCAGTTCCTGCCCTCGCACCCCAGCCTTGTAACCTCTGATCTGCACGTGGGTGTCTCATGGCCTCTTGAACTCCTTCAGGAGTTCTCCAATTCCTTTAAAGTCAGATTGTCCCACACTGTCTTCAGTGACCTGTTAACCTGTTATTCCTCTTCCCTGTCTTCACCTCAGACACGCCTCCCTCCCTGGTCATTCTCTACCATTTGATCACCTGACCTCTGTCCCTTTCTCCACCTTGGTCTCTACCTGGTCCTTCTCCCTTGCAGTCACCACCATTGGGCCAAACCCCTGCCCTTGAGTAAATTCCAACACATAGCGACCCTATAGGACAGAGCAGAAGCACCACATCGGATCTCTGAGATGGTAAATCTTTATGGGAGCAGATTGGCTCAATTTTTGTGTTTTGTGGTTGGTTTTTTTTTGTTTTGTTTTTTACTTGGAGGGGCTAGTAGTTTTGAAACACTAACCTTGAGGTTAGCAGCCCAGCATTTGACATATTACAATGCCAGAGCTCCTTTCTTGGGCAGCTCAAGCCTGTAATGCAATTTTGATCCTCTCCAAAGTACTAAAGAACAACAACTTCAGTTTAAAGACTAAAGTGCACTTGATGCAAGCCATGGTCTTTTCAGTTCCTTCCTCTGCATCTGAAAGTTGGACAATGAATAGGGATGAGAGAAGAATCATCAATGCGTTTGAACTGTGGTGTTGGACAGGCGTGCTGAATACCCCAGGGACTGTCACAAGATCAAACAAGCCTGTCTTGGACAAAGGGCTCACCTTTGAGGTAAGGAGGCTGAAACTTGGCCTTACATTTTTAAGGTATATTATTAACAGGGGCTATTCTTTGGAAAAAGATGTCATGCTGGGAAAAGTGGAAGGTCAGAGAAAGAGAAGAAGCCTCGATGAGGTGGACTGACACAGTGACTGTTACAATAGGGTTAAGCATGTGGGAGGCGGTGAGGATGGCTCAGAAGAGATCTGTTGTTTATTGGTTTGCTATGAGTGGTAGTTGACTTGATGGCACCTACCAACAGCAACAACAAACACATCCAGGGCCTAGGCACAGAGCTTACTATGAAGGCATAAGGCCCCGCACGACCCAGCCCTGTAGGCACCTCTCCTGCCTACTCCTCAGATACCTCAAACACTATGCTTGTTGTCCATCCCTTGCTGCATGACCAGCCCCCCTGTTCAGTCTCCTCCCTCTATCCTTGGGGTCTGGTTGGTGGAAAAGGCTTCTACCTTGGACCTGAGGGTACTTCAGAAGCAGCAGGAGGGTGTAGCAGACTGTGGCGCTGACTGTGACCGTCCCGGCAAACAGCAGATAAATGACTGTCATCAGCAAGTTCTTCTCGGTGAACTCTGTGTTTGGGTCTTGTTCTTCCTGGAAGAAACGAGGCAGCGGGGCTCAGAGAACACAGGCTGCAGGGAAGAGACCTGGGGCAGCAAGGCTCACCAAAATCTCTACTGGGGAGTTAAGATAAATGCCTGGGAGGGTTGGGAGGTGGGATTCTCATACTAGTTCTCTCCGGCTGAAATGTTTTTAAAAATGGAAAGAAAAAGCTACAGGGGTAACAAAAAATAGTCTTTCTCTCTCCATGAACATGGCAGCTGCATTTATTTAAAAGATGGAGCCCTGAATATCTCCCTTAATCTTAAAATTTGTACAATTCAAAAGCAATTTTCTTTGCCCTGTAGGTGGTGGTTGTTATATGTTGTTGAGTTGGAAGTGACTCATAACTGGCCCTCAGGGGAGTTTTCAGACGCTGCACATCTTGAGGGAGGAGACTGCCTATCTTTTCTCATCAGAAGCTGATGGATTCAAACCACTTGCCTTTGGGTTGGCAGAGCAACTCCTTATCCACAATGCCACTAGGGTGCCCTGATTTTTATCATATAATTAATAAAGTATTTGCTCATGTAATTGGATAATCGCATGGTTTCATAATTCAGTCAATTATGTGACTACAATTGACTCAAATGTCTGTCTGGGGTGGGTGAGAGGAGCAGGGTGTGGGTGATATGGTGGTTGTGGATTTCTGGTGCTGGGACAAGGGACCTGAGGTTGAAAGGAAGAAAACAGGGATAAACTCTGACACTCATATGCTCATGAGGTAGGTGGTGGGGTGAGGACACACGGAGAGACAGATGACAGACATTGACACACACCAGACATACACACATACATCATACATACAGAGGAGGTATGCAGAGAGACAAAGCCGAGATAGACAGACAGACACACATACACATGCAGACAAATACATACATACACCAGGAGGCAGGCAGGTCTACAGACAGACAGACACATACATAGAGAACAGAGATTGTATACATGAAGGCACACAGAGAGGCACGAAGAGACGGAGGGAGAGCTGGTATGTCACACACACCCCACCCCCAGATATGCACACACATGAAGACATGAGTACATAGAGAGAAACACAGAGACAACCCAAATAGCAGCCACACAGATGGAGTCAGAGGTCAGAGCGACCCACCCGTAGCTGGGCCACCACCCCACTCAGGAGGGACCCCCACCTGTGCTATCTTCAGCAGGAATGCATCTACGACGTCACAGGCAGGGCCTGAGGGGTCCAGGTTTCCCCGATGCCGCTGTACCTGCTCGACAGCAAAGGCAGCCAGGGTGCCCACGTGGCTGAGGAGCTGTTTGTGGGGGCCCGGCAGGGGCTGCAGGAGCCAGGAGAACATCTCGTAGGACTGTGGGGAGAAGGGAAGCTGGTTCTCGTGGGGTCTGGCCCTACGTGGGGCTTCCTGGAAGAGTTGGGGCAGGAACCTTCAGGGAAGGGGCACTGACAAGGGATTCCCCCTCCTTACCTGGCCCCACGGGGAGCTTATCCCCAGCAGAGTGCCACTAGCCGCTCGGACCACAGCCTGAAATTCCTTGTCCGTATATGAGAAGCGGAGGCCAAAGGTGAGGGAGCAGACGACATTGGAGGTGGCCTGGGCCAGCAGCAGAGAGGGGTCAAATGGCTGTCCTGGGTGGGGGATAGAGGCAACTGTGATGGACACTGGCAGAGGGAAGCTGACCCCCAAGATAGAGAGTCAGGGGTAAACCTGACCAGAGACAGGCGTGGAGAGAGACAGGGATACAGAGAAAGAATGAGAATAGAAAAAAATGGACAAGGGGTAGACAAGAGGGCAGGGAGAGAGAAGAGAGAGGGCAGACAGAGAGAAAGACAGACAGACAGACTGGCGAAGAGCCACAGAGAGACAGATACAAGGCATTCTGAGGCCATCAGATGGAATATCTACTTTTCACTTCTCTGTTGGGTTCGGTTCTGGCCGCCTGGAGCCGAATCAGGCCTCACAAGGTCAAGGAGCACGGGGTCCTTCAGACTGACCACCAGAGGGCACACTAAACCACAAGATGAGGAGCCCGCCCCGCTTCTGACCCCAGCTGCCGGGGTTTCCCTCTGCCCTTTCAGGATGTCAGCTGTGAGCTTGAAGTCTCCCTGGGGCTCCCTAACTTCTGATCTGCTGGCTTCTGGGTCTGGTACTGGAACAGCCCCCAGAACTTATGGGAAGTGCTATGTACAAAACCCCCAAACTCACTGCCATCAGGGTGGAACCAACTCACAGCTGACCCGCCACTGGGGCACGAGAGGAGATTGTCCATCTTTCTCCTGGTGGATTTGAACCACCAGAGAAAGGCTGCCTTTGGCTTCATGTGTGACTCCTTGCGGACTATGCCACCTGCCCTCCCCTATAGCACTCAGCATCACAGCTTTAGTTTTGCAAAAATGGATACAAATATCTGGGAGGGTCCCCAAGTCCCAAGGGATGTGTGACTTTCCCATGTGCATGGATGGCATTCACGGGCCAGGAAGCTTGGGGAGCGTCTGTGCCCAGTGCCTTTATTGCCTTCATTACATAGTTAACATTGAGTGAATCATATCAGCTTTCCTGCATCCCTGACCAGGGGCTGTCAGGTGACCCTTTCATTTGCACAATTCCTCAGGTGTTGCTTAAATAACAAAACTCAAAAACTCAACCTTGATGCCGTCAAGTTGGAACTGACTCCTAGCTGACTCTCTGTTGGGTTTCCAAGGCTGTAAATGGCACAGGAGGAGATTGCCCGTCTCCATCCGGTGGGTTCCAACCGTTGGAGAGGTCAGCCTTTGGGTTAGCAGCGCAGCATCCTAAGGCCTGCACCATTGGAATTCACTGTAACTAACAAAGCTGCCTCAATTACTTGGAAAATTCCAAAGATTTAAAGGTATCTCTCAGGGGACAAAAAAAACCTCCCAACCCAACAACCACTAAAACTCCACTAAGTTGAATTCTTTATCTAATATATAGGCAGGAAAAAAGACAGGTAGAGAGGGGAAAAAACTGGGGAGAGATAAAAAGAGAACAAGTAGGCCGATAATACCCAACCATGCAAACCCTCTGCCATCAGCTGATTCTCAGTGAACCTGTGGACCAAGACCACCACCCTTTCTGGCTCTCAAGGATGCCATCTTTTACAGAAGCAGACACTACGTTGTTTTTTCTGAGAAGCAGCTGGTGGGTCTGAACCACTGACAAATAAGTTACCAGCCAAGAGTTTTAAGCACAGCTCCTTGGACAGTATCAGAAAACAGACATCCTGCCAGAGAGACACTCTGAGACACAGCATGACAGGCAGAGGAGAGGGTGGAGGTGAGGGGGTCCCCAAGCATGCCCTTGTGCTCATTCCCAGGGTGGGCCATGGGGTAATGTGGGGACCCTGGACTGACCTGCGGTCTCACGGAACGCCTCCACCAGGCACTGGGCCTCAGCCTGGATCAGCTTCTCACCTTCTGGCTTCCCCATGCCCACGTCCCGGAGAGCAAGCATGGTAAGCTTCCTCAGCTGCCGCCACCGTGTTCCATTGGAGAAGAAAACCCCTGTGTGGAAGGTTACACTCAAGGAGGGACTGGTTCCTCTCCCCAGTCTCCCTATACCCCTTTCCTCCTCCCAGTGGACATATCCCTGGGAACACTTTCCATGCTGGGACTTAAGGGGGCAGACCAAGTCCAGCACAGGGACAAGGGCTCGGTCAACTCAGCTCATTTCTGCTGAGTTGGAACCAACACTCAGTTCCTTCAGCGCGCTCTCGAGACTAAGTTGTGCAGGAGGGGCCTGCCTATCTTTCTTTTGAGGAGCCACTAAGGATTAACACCACCTTTGGGTCACCATGCACCTCCCTATGGTCCATGGCATCAGAGCTTCCGAAAGGACTAAGTAGGTGCTGAATAGATGCAGAATCCAAGCCGGTTCCTCCGTCCTCTGCCTTTGAGCCAGAGGGCTCCATGCTCTTGAAATGTTGGTGCCTGGATGTGCCCAGGTCCCTTCTGTGTTGTGGTTAGCCTCAGAGAATGAAGATGGCTTCCCTCCAACCATCCATCTTTTTATCCCTCCTCCCCTCCTCCCAAGGAACACTGGTGGCACAGTGCTTAAGTGTTGGCTGCTAACTGAAAGGTGGGTGGAATACTGAACCACCAGAGAGAGACGAGTTGGCAACTGTACAGACCTTAGCCTTCGAGACCCGTAGGGCCACTCTATGCTGTCCTATGGTGTGGTTTTGAATGGGAATTGACTTGCTGGTGCACAACAGAAACCATCTTCTCACGAGCCCTGAGCGGTTAAAAGCTGAACAACCGAAAAGTTAGGAGTTCAAGCTTGGAAGCCAGCTTTGATATGATCTGCTTCTAGAAGGTCACCTAGTCCAAACCAGATCCTCTGCCATCGAGTAGGTTCTAACACACAGTGACCCCGTCGGGAAGTAGCACTACTTCCTGTAGAAAGCCTGCAGGGTTTCCAGGGCTCTAAGTTGTTGTGGACGCTCCCTGGCTCACTTCCCTCTCAGAGTAGCCAGTGAGTTAAAACCACCACACTTTGGTTATTGTTTGTGAGCCATCAAGCCAGCAAAACCTCATAGCGGCCCTCTGAGCAGGAGATCAGAACCTTGCCCTGCCCCTGCCATCCTCACCATCTACACTCAACCCGTTTACAGTCACGGGCTCAGTCCATCTGGTTGAGGGTCCTGACTCTCAAGCTTTCCTAGCATGGGGTCTTTTTCCTAGAACAGGCCCTGCCTGACAACATAAAGCTCGAAGTACGTGAGACCCAGTTTCACCATCCTTGCTTCTAAGGAACAGCCTGGTTACACTTCCTCTAAGACAGACTTGTTTGTGCTGAGACAGTTCACGGTATTCAGTACTCTTCTCCAGCAGCACGGTTCAAAGGCATCAATCTTTTTCTGGTCATCCTTATTCATTGTCTAACTTTCAGATACATAGGAAGCAATTGGAAATATCCTGGCTTGGAGCAGACTCCTATCTTAATCTCTAGGCTGACACAGCTGTTTAGTACTTTAGAGAGTCTCTGACAGATTTTTCCAGTGCAGTCTGTCTTCCGAATTTTTATTTCCCGCCCCCCTCCCAGAAGAAGCGTGGTAATTATTGGCCAAAAACATCTTTATGAAGTAGAAATTGGTTTCAGTAACCTTCCTAAGAAAATGTTCTCAAAACTGGAGGTAACTGGATGTAAAATTCTGGCAGCAATTTAATAGAACAATCCTGGAAGGTTTGGCTGAGGCCAATACCGAATGAGGACAAAAGCCTTGTCTGTGGGGAATTTTGGGTGGTACCTGGAGAACTATTACACTGTGCACAAATAAAATGGAATTGTTTTCAAAACAGCTGTAAAGTTTCATACCGTAAAAGTTTTTTTTCTACATGCACTTCAGTTTCTCAGCAAGAGTGGCATGTTGTCGTTGTTATGTGCTGTCAAGTCACCTGCAATCCATAGCGACCCAATGTGCAGCAGCTCTGAAGCCTGCCCTGTCTTGATCCCGTCTCCTGATTCTGACACATCAACCCCCATTGCCCCAGACTGAATCAATCCATCTTATCTGGGTTCTTCCTCTCCTGCACAGTCCCTCCACCCTTCCAAGCATGATGTCCTTTTCCAAGGACTGGTCCCTCCTGGCCACGTGCCCAAAGTATGTGAGACGGAGCTTCAAGATCCTAGCCTTCAAGAAGAAACTTGGTTTCATTGCCTCCAAGATGGACCTATTTGTTTTCTTGGTGGCTCATCTCCAGCACCACAACTCGAAGCCATCGATTCTTCTTCTGTCATCCTTAGTCACTGTCCAGCTCTTTGAGGCATAGCAAGTAACTGAGAAGATCATGGCCTGGATCAGGTGCACCTTAATCTCTAGACTAATACTTTTGCTTCTCAGTACTCTGGAGAGGGCCTTGACAACAGATTTTCCCAATGCAATTTGTCTTGATTTCCTGACTGTGCCAACAGTATTGCTTATGGAGCAAGCTGTAATTGTTAACAACCTCAATCTCTTCTCCATCCATCATGGTGTAGAACACCTAAACACAGAAGAGAGCATTCCTACAAGATTTCTAACTCCTTGATATAATATTGCATACAATTAAAAATGATTACATTATGACCACTTCTAGGGCTTTCTGCAATTATTAGGTGGTGGTTATGGAAAGCACTGCCCCCAGTATCAATACCTAGATAGAAGCCAGTACCTTCTTCTATTTGTTTTCTCTTTTTATGTTTTTTTTCTTCATCAACTATGCTGTTGCTGCTTCTTAGCAAAACTGGTAAAACAAAGTTGTAATCATTGACCAAAGCACTCTGATAATTATGATATTAAAACCTTCCATCTTCTGGGACAATTTAAAACACTGTATGAGATTTAGCACTCTGGTTTACAAACAGGATGGTCACAGATTTTCCTGGTTTGAAGACTTTCACAACTTTCCTGATCAGGAGAGTTAGGAGGTCTGACTTAAGTTTGTTTCAAAGCTAACCTAAGAAAATTCTGGTTCTGGAGTGACGTGCATCTGATTTCATTCCACTCATTGAATACCTACAAGGATTGAACAGTGTGGCATCAATGACAGAACCTGGTATCAGGTCACGAATTCCACTCGCAGAGTCACACTATCTTTCATGTAGAATTGGTCCATAACTACTGAGTTGAGCTCACTCATCAGGATTTCCAGGGTTTGATCTGGCTGGCCCATTCCCTGACTCTCTGGAAAATCTAGAGTATTCAAGTACCAGCAGTCAGAATTTATATGTCCCATATGGTATGCTGCTCCATTTGGGAAAACTGCTTTAAGAAACTATTTCTTCCTGGAAATTCTGGTGTCGGTACCCTTGGTAAGATGGCTTAATGAAATTCTTATGAGAATAAAGGGAGCTTTGGATTGAGTCAAACCCACTGTCAATCCCTAGCAAGATTCAAGAGGGGAACCAGTGCTTTCAGCAAGAGGGTGGTCCCACAGGTCTTCACAGGGAAATGTGCTTGGAGACAAACAGGTTACACTCACTGAGTACATAAGCTTCTAGCACGTCAGTTTTTGTCACGCTTATGATTGAATATTGCACATCCTCCAAAAGTATATCCCGCTGGGATCTAGGGATGATGTGAAGATGCCCAGGTCCTCGGTTCATGTCGGTCTGCTGCCAGGAGAGCCAAACCTCCAGCAGCTTCTCCATGCCTTTGAAAAAACCTGTAGCTTCTATCACCGAGAGACCAGCAAACACCACCAACCACAGAAAAATCAACGAATCTCTTCTCCTGCCACTGCAGATTGTTCTAGCTGTGTTTTAACTAAAGTTCAGGTTCCCTTTTTTCAATAATTTTATATTCACTTAAAAAAAACTTCCTGGCTGGTGTGTGTGTGTGTGTGTGAGTCAAAGATGGAAGAAAGTCTATTGGAAATAGAGGCAGATAGGGTTCAGTCTCTCACAGTTTGCTGTAGAGCAAGCTCTGCAGAGTGTCTTTTGATTTCTTGACTGCGGCTACCATGTTTGTTGACTGTGGATCCAAGGAAAATGAAACTATACCTTCGGTGGTGTTTGTTGTTGTTGACTGCCATCGAGTCCAACACAACTCATAGCAACCCTGTGAACAAAAGGCTTGAAGCCTTTCTATAACTGTCATCATTTATCAAAGTTCATAGAATTTCCAGAGGCATGTTGTTTAGGAAGTGGATGCGGGTTAGTAGCTGAATTTTTAACCACTATGTCACCAGGGCTTTTTCTAGGAGGCCACACAGCCTTGAACAAGCCTATGGAGCAGTGGTATTCCACAGCACACGGGTTTCTATGCATTAGGCGTGACTCCACAATAACCACCACCACGCTTCCTTCTTCTTTTCTTGGCTTCTAACCATCCATCCATCCCCGTGTAGACAGAGTATCTCCTGTATGCCAGGAAGAGAAGCCAGGGTGCTCCTTGCCCACATTGCATATACTTTGGGCATGTTTTTGGGAGTGACCAGACCCTGGAGAAAGACATCATGCTTGGCAAATTAAACACAAACCCCAAATCCATGGGAAAAGAGTGGATAGATAATTAACACTGCATTAGAAGAATGCCCAAAAGGAATATATGATTAAGCATTATATTTATGAGAACAATCTAGAACAAGGAGTGCATTGTGGAGAGGGTTGAGAGCGGGGAGGAAAATATTGAACAATGGAAAAAAAATTATAAATTCCCCTCCTCCTTCCCCCCGCCCCCAAATCAGACCAAACTCGCTGCCATCAAATAGACTGCGACACCTAGTGACCGACCCTCCCTCCAGTGGGCTGCCCGTCTCTCCCCCGTGGAGGTGCTGCCGGATTTGAATCACTCACCTTCTGGTTAGCAGCACGACACTGTCGTGAACCCTGCCACCAGAATGCCTTTGCTAATGTAAAGCGTCAGTGAAGAAGAGCAAGACCTTCAGCTAGACGGAGCGACACAGTGACTGAGCAGTGGGCTCGGGCTCCATGGTGACCGAGGGGCGTGTGGGATCGGGCAGGGCTCCATTCATCAATCAGATCTGACCCAACAACATTGGACAGCGAAACAACCGTGCATCAGGCCGCTCGTCAAAAATGAGGCCGAGGCAGGAGAGGAGAAGCATTTCCTGCATTTCCTCCTTTACCCCCAGACCTGCTCTGGTCGGGCCCTCCTCTCTGGCATGTCTGCTTTACAGGTCTCCTGAAAGCCACCTCCTGGCGTCCCCTGTCCTCTTCCTATGTCCCAAAGTGACCTCAGCAGCTCTCCCAAGCCTGCTTCTCTTTCCCTGGACCTTCCTGGCCAGCTCTCCCCCTCTTCCCAGCAGCCCCTCACTTCTCTCCTACTGTCCAGGCCTGCTCTCCCTCTGGGCTTCTTGCCTTCACTCGTTTTGCTTCTCCAGAAAGCAGCCAGGGGATCTTTCGAATCTGACCACAGCCGTTCCAGCTTAATATCCACGGCTCCCAGGAAACCTGAAAAGCCCAGCCACTCTGCCTGGCCTCTCCCATCTGGCGTGACTCACAGGCCCTGCGTGACCAGGCTCCTACCACTTCTCCAGCCTTATTACTCATCTTGCAACCTAACAGCCCAGACAAGCCCTCTCACTTCCTCAAAGAGGTCACGCCTCCCTCCCCTCCCACCCGGCCTCTGCTCCTCACTATTCCTTCTGCCTGGATCATTCTCATTTCCTCTATCCAGCCTCCTCCAGTTATGAGCTCAATGTCACCTCCTCTGAGAAGACTTCCCGTTCCCTCCAACTCTGTGTTCTGTCCTCCATGCCGTTCCTGTCCTTTTTTTCTATTAAAATCCAAGATGAGCCTGACTCTCCCACAATGTGAGGACACTACATCTGCCATTGTCATCTCTGTATCTCCAGTATGGGCTTGCACAAGGAGGATTTGCCAGTAGAATGAATTTATGAACTCTTGGTTTTTTTCTCACCTTCATACTTTTGTATGTTCTTTGGTCTGGTGACGTCTTTCCTTACTCCTGCCCCAGAAAGTCTTCCTGGTTATTTCCCACCCCAAGATTGGATCGGGCAGCCTCCAGGTCCCTACATCTCTGTAGTCCCTGTACCTCCCCCTTTCTGGCCTTGATCCCTCTCTGTACCTTCTCCAGCCAGCCCCAAACTACACTGGCTCTCGTGTAAAGCCAAGGTGACAAATGCACACATAAATTCTACATTTCCGCTTGTTCCGTGAGAGAAGGCAGAGGTAAATACTGAGGCAGCCCACTGCCACTGACCTTGAACCTCTGCCAAGTTCAG
The DNA here is from genome assembly GCF_000299155.1 of Elephantulus edwardii. Lineage (NCBI taxonomy): Eukaryota > Metazoa > Chordata > Mammalia > Macroscelidea > Macroscelididae > Elephantulus > Elephantulus edwardii. Next base: position 1,537,225 of record NW_006400052.1, on the reverse strand, counting down.
GCCATGGTTAAGCCTTCTACCCAGGACTTCTGGTTAAGGATAAAAAGCCTAAAGTCTGAAAAGTTGGCCTGTAACCATGAACTAACATTTTAATTGTTAACCCTAAATCAGTTCCTAAAAGAATGTTGTACAGTTTTACTTGCCTGCCTTGCCAAGTCTACCTTGCAATAAATGAAATGAGCTTTTATGCATGTCAAATGTGAGTTTTTTAAAAATTTCTGATACAATCCTACATGTGATGCAAAGTTCCTCTGCTTTGAGTGTTCGCTCATCACCTTCCTGTGCTTCGAAGCTCCCCTTCTTTCTCCCAAACCCTCAAAAGCTTCACTGAAACAGTGACACCAACATGCAACCTAGTGTTTAGTGCATTTTGACTTTGGACAGGGAGCCCTGGTGGGGAAGTGTGCTAATTATAGGCCGCTAACTGAAAGGTCTGTGTTTTGAATGCACTAGCCAGTTACTCCACCAGAGAAAGAAGGGAAAATATCTATCTGTAGAGATTTACAGCTTTGGAAAACAGATGGTGGGTGGTTGTGAGTCAGAACTCAATGGGTTTAGGTTGGTTGGTTTGGGTACTTTTTGCAAGGCATGGTCTTTAACTCTCAGTATAGCACAACCTTATGTCATAGGCTCTCCTATCATCCCATTTTACAGATGAGGCAACAAAGGCTAAGCCATGTGTGAAAGCAATTGAAAGGAGTTTTCAACTCCTTTCCTGACTTACCATGGCCATCAAAGGTCCGGTCCAGTGTGGCCAATGTCCCTCGTCCACTGAACTCCTCTGCCTGGTCTCCCAGAGCCTCTCGTACAGCCTTGTGTCCGACCAGGACCACCACACGCCGCCAAGGTCCCAGGTACACAGTGAACACTGGTCCATACTTCTTACTTAGCTGTGGGAAGGCCGGAGGAGGGCAGGGCTGTCAGGGCAGCTGCAGCCCATCCCCTCGAAGTGCCTAGTCATCTGGCCTGGCTTTTGCCCCCTCCAGCAGGACACCCCTCCCCCATGCAGTAAGAGCCCAGTTCCCTTCTGACAACAAGCTCCCAGGCCAGCTCCCCTGAACTTGCTTCTCAACATGCCCTCCAGTTCCTACTCCCTTAACTTTCTGTACAACCCCAAATTCTGATCCTGAGATGGCCCAGAACCCCCACTCTGACAAATGGCAGTGAAAATGAACAACTGTGCCTTTTTTTTTGGCCCCCCAAACCTCCTCAGCTTCTCAGATATCTAGCCCCTCTCCTTCCAGTCATGGCTCAGACCCAATTCTGGGGCAGAATTATTTTCCCCCAAACCTCCAGCTCCCAACCCAGGTTCTAGGAGGCGGAACAGGATATTTTCTTAAATAGAGAGCTCTTTCTCAGCACGACCCTCTCCCAAACATGGGAACCCTCTCAAGTCTGCTTTCTTATTCTCCTTCCCTTCTTCATTGTGGGAAGCTCTGAAGTCCAGTGATGAGGAGTTGTGCTACCAGCTCCATAGAAAGACGTAGGGGAGCTCTGGTGGCCTAGTGGCAAGGAGCTGCAACTACAATCCCAGAGGCGCACGGTTCGAATCCACCAGATGCTCTGCCGGGGAAGGAGGGACAATCTCCTTCTGTATCAGTCAGATCTGATTTGACGGTACACTCACTCAAACACACACACACACACACACACACACACAATAATAATAATAATAATAATAAAAGAAAGACACGTTTACGCTGCTGGAGAGACAAAGATGGGCAATCTCCTCCCAAGTGATTTACAGCCTCTGATAACCTGCTAGAAGGTCAGCTATGAGGTGGTTTCTGCTCTACTTACAAAACTACAACAACAACAACCTCTCCATACTCCTAACCAAGCCCTTCTCCTCACAAAGTCTCTGCTATGATCCCTCTACTCTTGATGCTTTTACTTTTTTTTTTGGGGGGGGGGCTTCACAGTCCCTCATCTGTCTTCACTGTCTGTCTTCACAGTCCCTCCAACTTCCCTGCCTCAACACAGCTTTCCCATAGTGCTCTAATCTCCCCATCCCACCTTCCTTTCTTTGCCATCTTGTTATCTTTGTCCCTCCCTCCTTTTTGTAAAGGCTCCCTTTTCTCTGATGCTCCCCTTGTCCCCCACGCCTACTACCATCAAGTTAGGATCAATTAATAGTCGAACCTCCAGAAGGTTTCCATAGGCAGTTAATAGAAAGGGAGGAGCTTGCCTATCTTTCTCCAGTGTAGCAGCTGGAGGACTTAGAACCATGTGACTTTGGGTTGGCGGTGCAGCTCCTTAACACTAAGCTATCAGAGCTCCCTAATCACCTGTGTGTGCCACTGACTCATAGCTGACCCACCAGCGAGTTTTCAGAAGCTGTAAATCGCCCAGAAAGGGACTGCCCATCCTTTTCTCACGGAGCAGCCTTGTTGATTTGAACCCTGTGCTTTTGGGATTGTAGCACAGCTTCTTACCACTAGGCCACCAGAGCTTCCCTCCTAACCACATTAGCGCCGTAGAACCCTCACCAACCACGCCGCCAGGGCGTGGACGCAGTTCAACGCCTTGCTAAGAATTTGCATTTTTTATAGTTTGCCAGGTGCTTAAGCTTGCGAAACACCTGGAGAATCTTGTCCACTCTGTTTGGAGTGTAAAAATCAAGTCCTCAGCATGGAGCCTGGACGCAATAAAGTGGTTCGAAACCCTGGACTCCACTCTATCCGCTTTAGTCCCTGCCCCCACTGTCTTCCCAGGATGCGGTAGGCCCTCTTCCCTGGGACCCCTGTCCTGGATTTCTGGTTTCCCCACCTTTAATTCCCTTCCCAGCATCCTGCTGCTCGAGCCCTGAGCCCTAAGCCCTTCTTGGCTCTCATCTCCCACTTGCACCCCAAGGGATCCCTCTCCCCCGAAGGGATCTCTCTCATGCGCGGCTCTCCACACAGCCACCCGGCCTTCTCTCTGGAATACCCGCGAAGCACGCCCCCAGTCCTGGAACACCCCCATCGTCCCCCCTCCCTTTCTTGGCCCTGGTCTCTGCCCCTTGCCAGAGCGTCCCCAAGGTCCCTCACCTGCAGGAGCCCCGAGTACAGCGCTCCGGGCCGGAGCTGGAGCAGGTTCCCCAGCAGCGGCAGTGGCGCGGGCCCAGGGGGCAGGTGGCCTCGCGCCCGGGTCCTGGGCAGCGCCAGCGTCAGCACCACCACCAGCAGCAACAGCAACAGCAGCGCCCAGGTGCCCACAGCCTCCATCGCGGCCGGTATGCGCCTTCTCTGCGCTCAGACCCGTGGGGCCAGTGAAGGGGGACGAGTGGGGCGGCTCCTCCCCAACGAAATCAGAGAGGGGAGGGGCTTTTAACAACCCCCTTTCTCGGCTTGCCTGGGAGATCCTTACCCCGCTGTCCTATTCTCCCGGTGCACTGCCGCTGCCTCGCGTTAGCGACCCAACCTCTTAATGGGTGTCTCCCCAGTTTGCACGCGGCCTGGGGGGCGGAGACAGCAGCCGGGCCCTCAGGTAGGGCGTGGACAAACTGTAGGAACCTGGAAATCAAAGACGTTGGCTACCGCTGGGAGGCCCCACCCCGGGCCTGGCAGTGACCCCGCGCCGCTATCTCCAACTCATTCCTGCCTTCCCTCTCCTGGGTGGAATTGGAGTGTGTGCGCGCGCTCGCGCGTGCGTGCCTGCGTGTCTGTCTGGAGGTGGGAGCAGGAGAGGGGCTGTCTCCAGTGTCTTTCACCTTGACCACAGTCTGGGACGTCCAGAGAGGTCCCTGGATCTGTCTTAGATCACACAGCCAACAAGCAGCTGAGCTGGAATTTGGACCCTGGCCTGTCTACTTGACTGAATCAATAGTCAAAAGAATTCGTTCCCTTGGAGGGAGTTTAGAGATTAAGAGCATGGAATCCGAATCTAGTCATTCGACTTTTCATATTCCCTTTTTTATTCTTGAATTTCCTTATGGGGGGAAAAATAAGGGAAGGAGGGTAGGTTTTCTAAGAGAATTTAGACCAGAAGCACTCTGTTGTGTTTTGTAGAGTTGGAACCGAGCCCAAAATGATCCTCCAGAGGGATTTTGGAGGCAGTAAATCGCATGGGAGGAGACTGCTTATCCTTCTCCAGTGAAGCAGCTGGAGGATTCGAACCGTGGTCCTTTGAGATTACAGCACCAATCTCACTCGCTAGGTCACTAGGTGTAAACCAAGTACCAGGTGCATGTAAACAGAGCTGTCTGAAAACAGAAGCTTGGCTCCACTTTACCTCTTGACATGAGTCTGGAATCCATTAGATTTTCAAGAAGCTTCCTTTGCTTGACAACAGTTCCTCTAACACTGATGCTGACCTGGTTATATACCCTAAGGAAGAGGACAGTCCTTTTTTTCTGAAGTCTACCAGGTGTATGACAACAACTGCTATATAAGGGAGCTCAGCCTAGTGGTAAGGAGTTGCACTGCCATCCCCAAAACACGTGGTTCTAATCCACCAGCTGCTCCACAGGAGAAAGATGGGCCATCTCCTGCTGTGCAATTTACTGCCTCTGTGGACCGGCTGGAGGATGAGCTCCGAGTCAGTTTTGACTGGATGGTACATAACAACAACAACATAACAGCAGATACAAGCTATTACAGTCTATCTCCAGAGGACCTTTTCCACTATAGCCAGACAGAGGCAAAATGTGACACCTTCGCTGATAGAGCTTTACGGTGGGTCCCTGGAAACAGACATGATTGAAGACGAGATTTTACTATTTGGATCTTAAAAAAAGCTGGCCCTAGCCCCTCTGTGATATACTGAAAGGCACACACCTTTGACCAATCATGTCATGCCTCTTATGTGTGATGCACCTGTCCTTGCCAAATTCTCCCTTCTAGATGTTCTTATGTGCCCTTGAGTCAGCACCATCTCATAGCTGATCCTCCAGTGGGTTTTCAGAGGCTGTAAATCACTTGGGTGGAAATTGCCCATCTTTCTCTCCTGGAATCGCTGGGGGATTTGAACTACCTGCCTTTGGGTTGGCAGCACAACTTCTCACCACTAGGCCACTAGAGCTCCCTTCCAGGTGGCTCACCTTTAATGACCTTGATGGTCTTTCAGTCACTCACAAATTTTATAACCTTTAGTTCCTGCTCTACCAGTACAAGAATGCAAGACTATATTTTTCTAGCAAAGTGGCATCTTCACTCAGTGAATTTGGGTATTTCCTTGGGTGGACTGTCTCTATCCTTCATTAAACCTCTTTTGCTTCTGTTTAAGCAGACTTTGTGATGTTGCCTTATGACAGTTTTGGGACGGAGTAGCATCATCTTGTATGTGATTTCAAACAGAGAAGGTGCATATATGTTGTTATTGTTTTTCATGTATTCTGACGCCTAGCGACCCTGTAGGACAGAGTAGAACTCTCTCCTACAGAGTCACTAGGATTTCTTAGGCTGTGGCCTGGTAGCAAAAAGCTGGGTTGTAATCCCAAAGGCATGCAGTTTGAGTCCACCAGCTTCTCCACGAGAGAAGGATGGGCAATCTCCTCTCGGGCATTTCAACTACTTCTGACAACCTGCCAGAGGGTTTTCAGACAGCACACAATAACAATCTTCACAAAGAGTCCCAGTGGTTCAGTGGTTAAAGTACTTTGCTGCTAGGCTAAAGGCTGGTGATTTGAAGCCACCAGCCTTGGAAATCCAATGGAGTCAGTCCTGTTCTGTCCTGTCCAGTCTCTATGAGTCGGAATAAACAACAGTGACCTTGGCTGAGGTGCGAATTTTTACGAGAGCAGATCATAAAGTGCTTTTGCCTGGACAAAATGGATTTCAAGCACTAACCTTTCAGTTAGCACCTGAATAGTTAAGCATGACTCCACCAGCACCGCCCCCCCCAGGTGCATATATAACAAGCACAAGATAATTATTAGCTAATATTCTTTCAACTGATTATTATTGGGAGTCCCTGGGTGATGCAAATAGGTAAGCACTGTTAGTCCAAAGATTGGTGATTCAAACACCCCCAGAGGAGCCTTCAAAGACAGGTCAAAAAGAAGCAGGGTTTTCCACCTTTAAAACCCCATGGAGTAGTTCTAGCACATGGGGGCACTATGAGTTGGAATGGTTTAATCAAGAACAGCAATTGCTAATGAAGTCGAACTGGAAACTAGACTCTATTCTAGACGTGGGCTGTAAACCTAGGATGTGAGCAGTACAGATGGTCCTGCCTCCCCGGGCTCATGTTGTTGTTAGGTGACATCGAGTTGGCTGAGACTCGTAGCCACCGTATGGACAACAGATCTGAACCTTGCCCTATCTTGTGCCGTCTTCTCAATTTCTGTCATGTTCGAGTCAACATTGGGACAGTCACTGTGTCAATACATCTCGTTGAGGGTTTCCTCTCTTTCTCTATCTTTCTCAGCATGATGTTTTTTTCTACCTGACAACATGGCCTACAAGTATGTGTGAGATGAAATGTCACCATCATTGCCTCTAACGAGCAACAATTCCTCCAAAGCAGACTTGTCTGTTCTTTAGGCAGTCCGTAGGATAATAGTCTTGGCCAACACTGCAATTCTCTCATCGATTAGTGTTAGTTCTGAAGCTCATATGCACGTACAAAGTCATGAATCGAGAGTGCTGTAGTTGGCTCAGAGCCCGGAGTTGGGAAGAAATGGGCAAGTGGAGGAAGGTAGTTGGAGTCTCAGACCCACATGGGCGGGGATTATAATTTGTCTGATTCACTGTTGTACCTGTTCGAACTCACAGCAGCCCTCCATTGGATCTCCAAACTTATGAATATTTACAAGAGAAGACTCCTCCCCATATTTCTCCTGTGGAACAACAATTGGATTTGAACCAATGACCTTTTGGTTAGCAGTCCAATAGATAATCCACTACACCACTAGAACTTGCCACCAGTTGCCTGATGCACAGAACACGTTTAATAAATACAGTAAAACCCATGATAAGGTTTCCACTTGTGTAAGGCGGAAACCTCTCAGAGAAGGAAAATGAAAATATTTTCCACCACTGATGGTTGAATCCACCATCTGCTTTATAGGAGAGGGATGGGCAATTTTCTCCCAACTGATTTACTGCCTCTGAAAACCTGATGGAGGTTGGTTCCAATTTGACAGCGGCAGCAACAACAAAAAGCAATAGAGAGCCAGATGGCCTAATAGGAAGGCATCGCACTGTTAACTTAAAGGCAGGTGATTTGAATCCACCAGCTGCTCTGCAGGAGAAAGATGGGCAGTTTCCTCCCGTGCGATTTACAGCCTCTTAAAACCTGCTGGAGGGTCAGCTAGGAGTTGGTTCTTGATGCCATATGATAACAACAACGTAGAATAAAAGAAAAGCGATGGCTGCACCCTGTCAAAGGCAACAATATTGTGAGACCTAAAACTCCCCCCCACCAAGGGTATCCCATGGAGCTTTATTCTCATCTGCCTAGTTATTGTCTTAAAGAGCAAGTGTAGGAGATGAAGTCTTTGAGGTCAGCGGGGCGGGGAGTGGGGGTGGGGGACAGTTTTGAAGAAGGAAGAGTTGGAAGGTTTCCAGCTGGTCAGTTACTCTATTTGCTTTGCATTTGCACTGAACATGCCATTATGGAAATATTCAAACCTGCAGTGAGCTATCAGAGAGATGCAAACCTAAATGACAATGAGACGTCACCTCACTCCAGTAAAAACAGCTTTGTTCAATGAGACAGAAACAGCAAAAGCTGGCGAGGGTGTGGAGAGCTTGGAACTCTCATACACTCTTGGTGGGATTGAAAAATGGTGCAACCTCTATGGAAAGCAGTTTGGCACTTCCTTGGAAAGTTAGGAATAGAAATACCGTTTGATCCAGCAATTCCACTACTAGAAATTGTTACTAAAGAAATGTGAACAATATACTAAAGAAATATGGGTTACTAGGAATTATTACTAAAGAGATATGAGCCGTGACATGAACAGATATATCCACACTCATGTTTATTGCAGCACTGTTTATAATAGCAAAGAGTTGGAAACAACCCATGTGCCCACCGATGGACAGATGGCTAAAGAGACTGTGGTACGTCCATGTATTGGAGTATTATACATTGCAAAGTGGGTAAGGAGTTGCACCACCAATTCAGGCTCTGCAGGCAGCTTGAATCTGCCAGCTGCTCTGAGGGAGAAAGATGGGCCATCTCCTCTTATGCCATTAACAGACTCTGAAAACCCGCTAGAGGGTCAGTTGGGATGGTTCCAACTTGACAAAGCACATTTACAGGCAAAGAGCAATCACAAATCAATGAAATACTGCACAACGTGGATAAAACTAGATCAGATTATGCTGAATTATATAAATCAGTCACAAAAGGACAGTTATGGTTTCGGGTGCAGTCGAATCATAGCCGACTCATAGTGACCCTATGAATGAAAGACCTGAGCACTTGTATAACTTCCATCGTTTCTCCACGTTCATAGAGTTTCCGGAGGCAAGCTATTTTGGAAGTGGATGCCACTCCTGTTTCCAAGCTTGTTTTAATAGGGGAGCTCCACTGTCCACCATGGGTAACCATTATTGCATTTGACACAGCAGTGTCACAGTGTTTAGCATCACAACAACCTTGAGTTACCTCTGTACAGCAAATGGACAGACCAGTGCTATACCACCTAGAAGAAAGTTTGACCAAAATAAATTAAAACCAGGCCTGAGGGCCGCAGATTAAAATCATCCACCTTTGTCTTGGTAGCATCACTTTCTATCCATGAGGCTCACAGAGCTCTCTCTATGTTGTTTTTGTTAGGTGCCATTGAGTCATAGATGACTCATAGTGACCCTATGAACGACAACCTGAACACTTGTATAACTTTCATTTCTCCACGTTCATAGAGTTTCCAGAGGCAAACTATTTTGGAAGTGGATGCCACTCCTGCTTCCAAGATTGTTTTAATCGAGGAGCTCCACCAAACACTGTCTACCATGGGTAACCATTATCACATTTAACACATCAGTGTCCCAGGGTTAACCAAAAGGTTGATGGTTTGAACCCACCCAGAGGTGCCTTGGAAGAAAGGCCTGGTGATAAGCTTCTGAAAAGCAAGACCTTGAAAACCCTGGGAAGCACAGTTCTAACACTGAGTGGGGATGCTTGGAGTCCAGTTGGCTTGATAGCAGTTGATTCTGGGGTGTGATATATGTACTGCAGTTGCAGCTAGGGTCAGTTTACTCAGAAAGTTTTCTTTATAATGTATGATAAGTTACCTCCATCATGGATGGACCCAGGAATATGCATTGAAGGAAAAAAGAAAAGAAGAAATTAAAATTATTCAGAGTAAATCCTTAGTCTTGGACAGGGATGGATTACTCAAAAGCACTTAATAAGCTTGAGTTGACTTGTGCTTACTTAGTCATTTATAGAATTGACATGTTAATTTAAACTGATCACACAGATTAGAAGCAAGTCTTGGTCATTTTATTTTTGCCATAAGCTCCACCATTTGAAAGGAGAGGTTCTGATTTTAAAAAAGTTGCATCCACTTCCAAAATAGCTTGCCTCCAGAAACTATGAATGTGGAGAAACGATGAAAGTTATACAAGTGCTCATGTCTTTCTTTCATAGGGTCACTCTGAGTCGTCTATGACTTGATGGCACCTAACAACAGCAACACCAACAACGAGAGAGCTCTGTGGGCCTCATGGATAGAAAGTGATGCTACCAAGCCAAAGGTGGGTGATTTTAATCTGTGGCCCTCAGGCCTGGTTTTAATTGTTTTTGGTCAAACATCCTTCTAAAGTGGTATAGCTCTGGTCTGTCCATTTGCTGAACAGAGCTTACTTGAGGTTTGAAAATTATGATATAGGATCATGAATATAAAAAGCTAAGAAACATTCCAAAATCAATCTCCATAATAGTCTATGTGTTTCCTACTGCCAAAAGGGCCCTTTAGAGTAGTGAGAGAAGATCTCCACCCTGAAACCCACAGCATCCCTTTTCAGTAGGAAGTAGCTAAGAGAATACGCCATCCCCTTTTCCTTATAAATCAGGGTGAAGTCTCTCTCAGGGAGGAGTGATAGGGAATGGCAAAGGACATACTGACAAAGGAGATTAATCGGAACTGGCTTTGACAAGCACTGTGGCAATCGGACAGTTAAAATAGACATTCGGGGAGGAGGGGAAGAAGAACGAACTGGGGAGGAGGATAGAGAAAACAGTGCAACAATATATGAATGAAAACTCAAAATTTCTGCAAATGTTCATGAAAACGAATAAAATTTAATAATAATTTTTAAAAAGTTAAGAAACAATTTACACAAAGAATCAGTCTTAGAGGGTTAGCATAGAGGGTCGGCGAAATGAGGGAGAAGGGAGGAAAAGAGAAATACAAGAAGGTATTTTGAAAAGTACATAAAAACAAATGATAAAGATATCAGTAGATAGATTGTGACTAGGTGTCCTCGAGTCAACTATGACTCAAAGCAGCCGAGGAACAACAAACCTGCACCTTGCCCTATTCGGTGTCACCCTCACCATGTCCGCCATGCTCGAGTCCAATGTTATAGTCCCCGTGCCAATGCATCTCGTTGAAGGTCTTTCTCTCTTTCTCTGGCCAGTCATTTTTTTCCCAGCATGATGTCTTTTCCCAAAGACTGGTCCCTCCTGACAACGTGCCCGATGTGTGTGAGATCAAGTTTCACCACCTCTGCCTCTAAGGAGCACGCTGGTTGCACTGCCTCTAAAACAAGTTTGTTCTTCCCGCAGTTGGTGCCAAATCTGTCTTGGCATAAGTGACGCTCTTCACAAGTGAAGGTTGCTGAGACCTTCGCTTCACTTTTGAGCTTGTTGTCAGGAGGGGCTGCTCCTTGGAGAAGGACATCATGCTTGGTAAAATAGTGGCACAGTGAAAAATTCCTCAGTGAGACGGAATAACACAGTGACTGTAAAATTGGCTCCAGCACAGCAGAGATTATGAGGATGGTGTGGGAGCAGGCGGTATTTTGTTCTGTTGTAGGATGACAGAAGAATAGATGCCTTCGAGTTGTGGTGCTGGAGAAGAGTCTTGGACATAAACATGGACTGCCAAGAAAACAAACTGGTCTGTCTTGGAGAGGGTGAAACCGAGTTTCTCCTTGGAAGCTAGGATTTTGAAGCTCCGCCTCACTTACTTTGGGCACGTGGAGAGGAGAGATTGGTTCTTGGAGAAGGACATCATGCTCAGAAGGGTGGGTAGACAGCACAGGAGAGGGAGACCCCAGTTGAGAGGGATTGATACAGTAACTGGGGTGATAGGGGGGTTGGTGTCAGAATTAGTGAGACTGGCTCAGGACAGGGAAGGGTTCAGAGCTGCTGTACATAGGGTTGCTATACATCGCAGGCGACTCAACCAATAACATTCTATGATGAGTTTGGAAGCAGGAGTGGCATCCACTTCCTTAACAACTTGCCTCTGGAAACTCTATGAACTTTGATAAATGTCAATAGTTGTAGAGGAGCTTCAGGCCTTTTGTTCATAAGGTTGCTATGAGTTGTGCTTCATTTGAAGACAATCAACAACAGCAACGTAGGATTACTGTGCGTTGAGCTGGTTCAATGGCATCTAACAAGAACATCTCTATTTGTGATATGCTGTCATCTTTCCTCAACCAAATTTTATAGAGTTCAACGTTTGTTGTTGCTGGGTGCTGTTGAGTTTATCTACTTGCATTTCTTCTCTCTGAGATAAATTTACGTATAATGAATTCACAAATTTTTTTAATTTTGTTTCAATTTTTTATTTCTTTTAAACACTCTACAAGGAGTAGGTAAATCATTAGAAAAACAACTAAGTCATTTAAAAATAGGAAGATATTTTATTATTAAATAATTCACACAAAATACTATCAAGATTCTGTGACTAAGCTTTAGAGAACAAAACCTTTTCACTTATATGTTCCTTTCTCTGCTGTATTCCATGTGCAGGCCCCTGCAGGGATGCATAGATTGGAGTATTCTTTCTGTGGTTGTTATTCTCAGAGTACAGGAGAGCAAGTCTCTAAGCTTAGGACATTGTTTCTACACTATAAACAGTGAACATAATGATTTAGCATTGACAGAATTACTGATTGACAGAGTGAATAAATAAATAAGGGACGTTTGGAATGGAGAATTAAAGAAGCCAGAGCCTGATGCCCTTGGGACAAACTCGGAAAAGTGAGGGAAAGGATGCAAAAAGAAGAAAGCTTTAAAACCAAATTATGTTTTTCTAATTGTGTCCTGATGTCATATTTGCTAGTTGTTATGAAGTTGTCCTCTAACTACTGGACCCCAGGCACAGTTGAACTAAACAGTGAACCATCAAATAGTTCTAATCTAGAGGATTTTCTCTGACTGAATTTCTTAGTCTGGAAAATCTGCTAAATCTGTTCTGCATCAAAACGTCACCTAAGCATCCACTGACAGGTGGGTAGTGGCTCCGTATCAGATGGATTCACTGGGAAGCTATCTTGGAGCTCCTGCTTAAATGTTGAAAATTCTACAACTAGACAACAATTGATGCACCGGAGAGTTCACAAATCTTAAGTGTGTCATCAGATGAGTTTGAACCAATATATGTGCATTTATAATCCAAACCCTTAGCAAGATAGATAAAATGACTTTCCAGCTTCTGTTGAGTTGGTTCTGAATAAATGGGCAGCCCAAATTTATTCATAACCCTGTATTTTATAGAATTTTCAAGGGTTGATTTTCCAAGAATAGATTGCCAGGACTTTCTTCCTAGGTACCTCTGTATGGACTCAAATTCTCAGTGTTTTGGTTAGCAGCTGAGCACATCAACTGTCTTCACCATCTGAGGATTCCTGCTAAAAGGTTCGGAGTAGAGGAGGTGAGTCTAGAGTTGGACCACGAGTACTTGAATCAAGCACACAAGGCTTGCTGAGAAGCAATAAGGCAGTTTATTTTCACCTGTGTGCAGGTGGGCTGAACTCTCAAAGTAGAAGTGAGCAGCTCTCGCTGTTGTTATGTGTCGTCGACTCACCCATGACTTACAAACAGCTGTGTACAAACAGCTCTGAACCCTGCCCTATCCTAAGCCAATCTCACTGTCTCTGACACACCTATCCTCATTACTCCAGTCGTGGAGTCAATCCATCTCATTCAGGGTCTTCCTCTCCTGTGCTGTCCCTCCATAATTCCAAGCATGAGGTCCCTCTCTAAGGACTGGTCCCTCCTGGCACATGCCCAAAGTATGTGAGATAGAGTTTAAAAATCTTTGCCTCAAGGGAACATCTTGGTTTCATCCTCTCCAAGATAGACTTGTTTGTTCTCTTGGTAGTCCACAGTATGGTTAATACTCTTATCCATCACCACAACTTAAAGGCACCTATTCATCTTCTGTCATCTGTAGTCATTGTCCAGCTCTCTGATGCATAGCAAGTAATTGCAAAGACCATGGCCCAGATCAGGCGCACCTTAGTCTCCAGAGTGACATCATTGTACTCTGGAGAGGTTCCTGATGGCAGATTTTCCCAAAACAATTCATCTTTTGATTTCCTGACTGCTGGTGCAAAGAGTGTTAATTGTGAAGCCAAGCAAGCTGAACTTGTTAACAATCTCAATCTCTTTTCTGTCTATCAAGATACTAATTTGCCCAGTAGTGGGAATCTTTGTTTTTTTGATGTTGAGATTCAATCCGTAGTGAAGACTGCAGTCCCTGACCTTCTGCAGCAAAGGCCTCAAGTCCTCCTTAGTTTCAGCAAGATATTTTTGGTGGGTTCAGCAGATCATAGGAGAAGGTCTTGGTAGAACAGTAGTCTCTTGGTGTCTTTTTCTTGTCTTGCAGGTGTAGCTCATTTTCTGTGGCCTTCCTGGAATGCCTTGTTTTTTGCCAATTCAGCTTTCCATTAGTAGTTGAGGAGGCTGGAACTAGGGGAAAGGCTTTTATCTGAGAAGTAGAAATTCTAGCTAGCATGAGAACATTTTACTTTACCTAGCACCTACCATCCCAGAAAAGATCTTTATCCCTCTCATTCTCAGTCAATCCTACTTCCCACATCTGCTCACCTGTGATTTTTTTTTCTTCCATAGACTGGTTTTATTGTAAAAAGATCTTTCTGGATGCCTTCTGGTGAATAGGTGGAGGGGGAAGGGAATGCACAGGAAGAGGAAACAGGGAGCCCAAGGAGGAAGAGCAAGAGAAGACAGTGGTGAGGATTAGGGAATGAAGAAACGCATGAATTTGGGATAAATTTGGAGATTTGAGCTGACAAATTGAATTTGAAGGAAAACAGGTGAATCAAGGTTAACTCTACCAAACAAAACCAAATTTGATTTTGGGTAAAGGGAGATTATTCCCAAAAAGAGTTTAGTAACAGGAGGAGCAGGATTCTTGCAAAGATAATCAGGATGAGAAAGATGTACATTGTTTGCTATACAACAGTTCCTGGAAAGCTTTTGTCATTTATGTCAAACTTTTTATGGCTAATACTTTGCTTGGTGGATTAAAAAAAAACCTTAAAAATCAAAGACAGATGCCTGTTAATAGATTTCTTGCACTTGGTAATGAAACTCAAATATGTTAAGGTGGCCTACTGGCTCTTTGAGATCTGCTACTTTTGATATCATCTTGGGCCACTCTCATGTTGACCTTCTTTCCAACTCAACTGTCAAGACAGCCCCAGGGCCTTTGCACTTACCCTCTGCTTGACCTTGAGATTGGGTTGATTAGTTCTCTATTCCCAGTTCAGAGACCAGCCCTTCCAGAAGAAACCACACAAATTAAATACCTCCTTGCCTATCCTAGACCTTGTTTTAATTTTTAAAATAAGATACTGGTTAAATAAGATATGAGTTAACATCTTTTAAGCATTTACAACAGTGCCTCACATGTAGTTGTTGTTGTTTTTAAGTGCCATCAAGTTGTAGGCGACTCATAGCGACCCTATGAATGAAAGACCTGAACACTTGTGTAACTTTCATCATTTCTTCAAGTTCATAGGGTTTTTGGAGGCGAGCTATTTTGGAAGTGGATGCCACTCCTGCTTCCAAGCTTGTTATAATTGGAGAGCTTCACCAACCACTGTCCACCATGGGTGACCATTGACACATTTGACACATCAGTGTGAGTGTTCAGCTTCACAGCAACCACGAGTTACCTCTGCACAACAAATGGACAGACCAGTGCTCTAGCACTTAGAACCATGTCTGACCAGAAAGAATTAAAACCAGGCCTGAGCACTGCAGATTAAAGTCACCCACCTTTGCCTTGGTAGCATCGCTTATGTCCACTAGGCCAACTGAGCTCTCTCGTTGTTGTTAAGTGCTGTTAAGGACTCACAGTGACCCTATGAACGAAAGACCTGAACACTTGTATAACTTTCATCATTTCACTAAGCTGATAGGGTTTCTGGAGGCAAACTATTTCAGAAGTGGATGTAAGCTTTTTTATTTTCAAGAATCATTCACAGTCATTCATATTTGATAATAAAACAATAGCATTTTTATTGATCTCCTACATACTCGACTTTCTATTAAACACATTATCTACCTTATCATAATCCATTATCATAACAACTTTGTGAATATTTTTATTCTTCTTAAATTATAAATGAGAAAATGAAAATGGAAAAAAAAGAAAGAAAGAATTTGCTGCCAAATGACCAAGTCATTGTTATCATTCCGATCTGGTCTATTTGACCAAGCCAATGTTTTGCAACCACTGTGTAATTCTGTTTCATATTACACTTATATCTATGCTAATTTTTTTGTAGTGCATTTTTTTCTGTTGTGATTTGAGTAAACATTTATAAAGCAACTTAGGTTTTTCATTGCACTGTTCATACATATTTATAGCAGAATTTCCCCACTTCTTCCCTATAATTCTTGGTTTTTTTTCCCTTTTTTTCCCACTCATGCCTGCCTTCTGGTCTTTAACCTTGAACAAATGTGGCTCTTTTAACTTCATGTGATGGATTATCCTAAAGAATGAATGTCTTCTTGGTGTTACTTCTCACCTAACACAGCTATAAGGATTTTTACTAGGCCAATAGGTAACATCCTACTAGATGGAGAAAACACTGAAGTCGTCAATGATTTAATTTTACTTGGATTCACAATCAGTACCATCCTTGGTAATAGCAGCCAAGAATTCAAAAGATGTGTTGCGCTGGGACAATCTGCTCTCAAGGACCTCTTCAGAGGGTTAAAGAACAAGATCCAAGCCATGGTCTTTTTAAACATTTTCATTTTACATTGGTTTGTATACCCAATTGTCTACATTGTGTTCCACACTTTCTGTCATTCACATTGTGTGGGTTTTGGGTTTGTTTTAATGTAAACTTTTAATTTTATACTGGTTTACTTACAAATTCCAAATACATTGTTTTTCACAACAGATCGTTCCCATTCCCTTAATTCATCCCTCTCTCCACCCATCAAATTGTGTGACCCTGTGATCACGCCCCCTCACCCATCCTCACTCATGTGCTTGCACCTTCCTCCCCTTAGCTCCACATACACATTTTACAGTTAGATAACAAGCAATGATCTTTCAACTGCTGCTTCCTATACATCTGAAAATTGGACAAAGAGTAATGATGACAGAAAGAGAACTTTGGTGTTGAATTGTGGTGTTGGAGAAGAGTACTGAATATCCATCTCACAGACTGCCAAAAGAACAAGTCTGTCTTAGAGGAAGCAAACTGGGTGCTTTGTAGAGGCACGGGGTGTGTGTGTGAAACTTCATCTCTCATATTTTGGGCATGTTGTTGTCAGGAAGGACCGGTCCTGGGGAAAAAGACATCACGCTTAGGTGGCGGGTCAAAGGAAGATCCTCAACAAAATGAATTGACATAGTGACTGGAATACTGGCCTTGAGCATGTCAGAGATTGTGAAGGTCGTTCAGGATAGGAAAAGATCCGTTGTTCATAAGGGCATTATATAAGTTGTAGTGGACTAAAGGACACTTAACAACAACAACATGCCTATCTATTGTGTGCTGAAAGTTAAGCCTGTGGGGTGGATTTTGTTCCAGGGCAGAAGAGTGACCAAGGGCCATAGTGTTGGAAGTTCCACCAGCCTCTATTGGGCCAGTAAGCTTTTTAATTTTTTTTTTTTTTAGTTTTGTTCCACCTTTCACCACCACCTCCTGTCCCCAACTCTATCTAGGATCTTCTACTGTGAGCCCTTTGGGAGTGATCAGTGATGGTAGTGGGGCACTATCTAGTTCTTCCGGTCTCAAAGTCTTGGAAATTGAGGTTTGCACAGTCCATTTTTCCTTTGGACTGTTTCTATACATCTTTGCTTTTCTCCTCTCTTCTTTGTCTTCTTATAGTGAGCTTTGAATATGTGTGTTGAGGTTGGTGGTTTGAATCCATTAGCCACTTGGAGAGAGAAAGTTAAAGTTTCTGCTCCCATAAAAAGCACAGTCTTGGAAAAACTACGGGGCAGTTCTCTGTCCTGCAGGGTTGCTATGGATCAGAATCGACTTGACTGGCAGTGGCTTTGGATTGGGTTTTTTTGTTTGCATTCCTAGTAAAAAAGAATGTTCTTGAGTAAAATTTATAAGACTCTGTAAAGGTCATCTAAAAAGCAATCATGATTTCAACATGCCCAAGTCTGAAAAGTAAAAATGCAGAAGTTGCCAAGACATATTTTGCAGTATCTGAGTCATCACTGGTAGGTCTTGGTCACCCTCCCTTGATGACTCCTCAGTTCAGACAAACGGATGCCCACACATGCTGCTGCTAGCAGAACACTTTCCCTGCCCTGTTCTTTCCGCCTGCTACCTTTCACCTGATTCTCTCTGGGTAGGGCTGGGCTGGGGAACACAGGATGAGGCTTTTTGGATCTAGCCTCTTATCAGAGTTTTTTTTTTTTAGATTGTCCTGGAGACCTATTAGTCTTAGAGCTCCATTCATCAATTAAATAGTAGATGGGTTTTGGCAATTGCTAAAGGTTTGTTTTTCTCATTACTATCCCAGGCTTGGTTTTAGGTACCACCAAATTGATTTCGATTTGTAAGGACCTATGTTTGTAATTAGTTATGCTAAGATTAGTAGCAGATCAGTTATAAGAAGTGTCGAGTCAATGTAGTCCCAAATGCTGGTCCTGCTGTAGAAGTCTAAGATTTCTGACATCAATAGCTCCTCGTTTGTTCAGTTCCTTAGCTCCCTATGTCCCTTGGGTTCTGTGGTTCACTGGAAGGTCTCCCATGAGGGAAATGACTCACATGACTGTTAAGTATGCCAATTAAACAGAGACTTGTGACTGTTGTAGACTATCGGTTGAAGGCAGGCAGCCCAAGATAAAGAGAGCTAGCACTGAGGTCCCATGAGCTTATAGGATGGGCCTTGTATCTCTCCTAATCCTCTCTCCTTAATATAATAAATACTTCAGTACAGAATAAACAGATAGTTCTTGGCTAGGAAAGACATTTTGAATGATAAACCTTAGACACACAGAGGATTCAATATACAAAATAATGAAACACAGCCTGGATTTGCACTTCTGCACCATTATTGCTGCATTTAAGCCCATCGTTGTAGCTACTGTGTCAATTCTCGCTGAGGACCTTCTTTTTCTATTGCTGAGCCTGTACTTCCCAGCATGACGGCTTTCTCCAGGGACATGCCACTCCTGACAAAGTGTGGGGGGCAAAGCCTCACCATCCTCAAGTCCAAGAAGCATTCTGGCTGCACTTCTTCTAAAACAGATGACTCCGTTCTGCTGACAGTCCATGGTATACTCAATATTCATCGTCAACACCACTATTCAAAGGCACCAATTCTTCAATCTTTATTTATTTTTCAGCTTTCACATTTATGTGGGACAGTTAAAAACACCGTGGCTTGGTTTGGTTTAGGCTCGTCTTCACAGTGACATCTTTACTTTTTTACCACTTTAAAGAAGTATTTTGCATTATTTTTTGTTAGATGCTGTGGAGTAGACTTGGCCCTATGAACAATAAGTCTGAACCCTGCCCTATTCTGGGCCATCCTTTTAATTTCTGATATTCTTGAGCCCATTGTGATAGTCTCTGGCTCAATCCACCTTGTTGAGGGTCTTTCTCTCTTTTGTTGACTTTCTGCTTTTCCAGGCATGATGTCTTTTTCCAATGACTAGCCTTTCCTAACAACATGAAGCTTTCCCCAAAGCAGTATATCATTCGCTTTTTTGACTGCATTGATTGTGTGGATAAAAGTAAAATGAAATCTTTGACAGCTTGATTATTTTCTCAGTTTGTGGTGATATTGCTTGTTAGTTCAGTTGTAAGGAATTTGTTTTCTTCATGGTGAAGTGTAATCCATATTGAAGTCTTTGTTGTTCATCAGTACAGTGTTTTATGTTATCTTAGCTTTCAGCAAACAGGATTTGTCATCTGCATATTGTAGGTTGTTGATGAATTTCCCTTCAATCCTGATGTTATATTATTCTTCATACAGTCTAACTTTTCATATTTTTTTTCTCAATCTACAGACTGAACACTTATTGTGAAAGAATCAAGCCTGACACACATCTGTCTTGATTTTAAACCATGCATTATCTCCTTATTTTCTTCTTGGTCTATGTACTGGTTCCAGAACACAGCTACGTGTTCTGAAATTCCCATTCTTCTCAGAACTATCTGTAATTGATTATGATCTGTTGTTGTTATGTGCCGTTGAGTCGCCTGCGACTCATAGCGACCCTATGTACAACAGCCCTAAACTCCTCTCTGTCCTGTGCCAATCGCACTGTCTCTGACACTCCCATCCCAATTATCCCAGTCACTGAATCAATCCACCTCATAGAGGGCCTTCCTCTCCTGCGCTGTCCCTCTACCCTCCCCAGCATGATGTCCCTCTCCAAGGAATGGTCTCTCCTCACAACATGTCCAAAGTATGTTAGACGGAGCCTCAGAATCCTTGCCTCCAAGGAGCCACCCAGTTTATAACCCTTTCCAGGACAAATATGTTTGTTTTCCTAGCAGTCCATGGTATTCTCAATACTCTTCTCCAGCACCACAGCTCAAAGGCATCAATTCTCCTTCTATCCTCCTTGGTCATTGTCTATCTCTCTGATGCATAACAGGTGATTGCGAAGACCATGGCCTGTATCAGACGCACCTTAGTCTCCAAAGAGATACCATTGCTCTTCAGCAATTTGGAGAGGTCCCTAACAGCAGACTTTCCCATGGCAATGCGCCTTTTAATTTCCTGGCTGCTGGTGCCAAGACTGTTGACTATGGAGCCAAGCAAACTAAAGCTGTGTACAATCTCAATCTCTTCACCATCCATGCTGATGCTGCCAATTGGTCCAGTGGTGAGAATCTTTGTCTTCTTGGCATTGAGCCTCAATCCATATTGTAGGCTGCAGTCCTTGACACTCTGCAGCAGGCGCTTCAGGTCCTCCTCAGTTTCAGCAAGCAGGGTTGTGTCATCTGCATAACGCAGATTATTAATAGATCTTCCACCAATCCTGATGCCACACTTCTCATAGAGCCCAGCCTCCCGGATAATCTGTTCTGCATATAGGTTGAAAAGGTATGGAGATAGGATGCATCCCTGGCGTACGCCCTTCCCAATTTTGAACCATGCAGTGTTCCCTTGCTCTGTTCTGACGACTGCCTCCTGATCGAAGTATAAGTTTTGCAAGAGACTCTGAAAATTGCACTGGAGCGCAGAGAAGCCAAAGCACAGGGAAGAATTGAAGATACTAAAGAGTTGAATAGAAGATTTCAAAAGGCAGCACGGGATGACAAAGCAAAATATTACAATGAAATGTGCAAGGAGTTGGAGTCAGAAAATCAAAAGGGCCGAACTCACTCAGCATATCTTAAGGTCAAGGAACTGAAGAACAAATTCAAACATCGAGTGCTATAATCAAGGATGCTTTCGGCAGAATGTTAAATGATCCCGGAAGTATTAAAAGAAGATGGAAGGAATATACTGAGTCACTGTATCGAAAGGAATTGGAAGACACAGAAGAATTTCATGAAACAACATATGAGCAAGAGCCTATGGTGATGAAAGAAGAAGTAAGTTCAGGCTGCTTTGAAGGAAATGGCAAAAAATAAGGCTCTAGGAATAGATGGTATACCAATTGACATATTCCAGTTAACAGATGCTGCCCTGGACGTGCTCACCAAGTTGTGCCAAGAAATCTGGAGAACGACCACTTAGCCAGCTGACTGGAAGACAGCGATATTTGTTCCTATCCCAAAGAAAGGTGACCCAACAGAATGTGGAAACTACAGAACAATCTCACTGATTTCACATGCAAGCAAGATTTTACTGAAGATAGCCAAAAACAACTGGAACAGCACATCAACAGAGAACTACCAGAAGTCCAGGCTGGGTTTAGAAGGGGTCGTGGTACCAGAGATATTGTAGCTGATGTTAGATGGATTATGATCTACATAGTTAAATACCTTTGTTGTTGCTGTGTACTGTCAAGTTAGAACCAACACATAGCGAATCCTCCAGCAGGTTTTCAGAGACTGTACATGCCGTGGGAGGAGACTGCCCATTTTCCTCTTGACCATTAGGTCACCAGATTTGCATAGTCAGTGAAACAGACCATTCTAACATTGTGGCCCTGGAACTCTGCTTGTTGTCCTGGGATGAGTCTCTGTCCCACTTCATGAGACTTTCCCAGACTCTGCTTGTGGCATTAGCCTCCCTCCCTTCTCAGAGCTGCCCCATCCAGCACCTGGAACTGGACAAGGGGAAATCCAGGAGTCTTGTTCCTTCCTGTTTCCTGAAGCTTTGAGCATCCTTATCTTCATGGGACATCTCTAGTTGGAGGAAATTGCAGAACCTTGGCTGTGCCCCAAACTCCAAAGCGGGGATTCTCTTTGCTACTGCTGTCCCCTCATGCCATCGTTACACTCCTGGGCCCCTGGTCTGGTCTGGGTAAACAGGTGGAACCTGGAAACCAGAGATGTTGGGAGCCTGTGGCAGCCCCATTTCCTCCCTCTATACTCCCCAACCCCTCCCTCAATTTCATCGTTTCCCATTCCCATGTCTCATCTCCTTTTTCCGTTCCCATGTCTGTTTCCTCATCCTATGCCCACATTCTACTTTCTTCATTCATTGCCTCAGCTCAGCCCCTCACCTACCCCTCATCCTGTTCCATACTCCATGCCTCACCCATCTTTGTCCCTTTTGCTCATCTGCCTCCTTATTCCATTCCCACATCCCATCCCTCGTTTATTCCCTTACCCACCCCCTCATTCCATTTATTCACCCATCATCCTCATCCTCTTCTCACTTCTCACTCCCTTCACTCATCCTCTCACCTCATTTCCTCGTTTCTTGGTGCCTTATATGTGTCTGACCCTGTACTGGGTGAGTAGGGCCTAAAAAAACAATAAAATAAAATAAGGCAGTGCCATCACTGTGACCCCATGAACTCATGTCAGGGAGAAAACTGTGGTCTGAGATAAAGGAAGTTGTAGGTCTTCTCAGAAAAGACTCCCTCTCCTCTCTCCCTTCCTCTCTATCCAGTTAATGGTTTCATGTTTTCCCTCTTTTTAAAAAACATTATCTGTAAGTACGTGGTTATTTAGAATACAGTCATACATAGAAGAAATATTGTTCATATTTTTATTAATTTTAATGAAAATTTACAGAGACTTTGGATTTCTATTCATTCATTGCTGCACTTTTCTCCCTGACCACCCTTCCCCCATAGTACACACTTCTCTTTGAAAAGTAAAAGAAAAAGTCTTTCATTGTTTTACAATCCCTCCCCCCAGGTCCACTCCACTATGCAGCCTTCGTTCTGAACTCCTGTCATGATAATAATACACAAACACATATCCCCTTTAAACAGTTCTCTCCCTCATCTGTTTCAATGCAGTATACATCATTTATCCCATCCTTCTCAGTCTCCCCCCCAACTCTGATGTCAGTCCTGTTTTACAACAGTGGCACTATGCAATATTTGTTCTGTTGTGACTGAGATACTTAACTCAGCATAATGTCCTCCAGGGTCACACATTTTGAGAGGAAATATTTTGATTGTGTGGGTACACTTTTCTTAAATTTTTTTATTATTAAATTTAATGAAAGCTTACAGAGACTTAGGGTTTCCCGTAATTCATTGTTGCACTTTTAAAAATTATTATTAATTTTTATTAGTTTTAATGAACATTTACAGAGATTTTGGGTTTTCATTCATTCATTCATTGTTGCACTGTTTTCTCTACCCTCTTCTCCAGTTCGTTCTTCTTCCCCCCACCATGAATGTCTCTTTTAATTGTCCAATTGCCACAGTGCTTGTCAAAGCCAGTTCTGATTAATCTCCTTTGTCAGTGTGTCCTTTGCCACATTGTTGCACTTTTCTCTCTGCCCATCCTCTCCCCCTCAATTCACTTTTCTCCTTGCTGAGTAAAAGAAAACCTCTTCCATTGTTATGCAATCCCTCCCCCCAAGTCCACTGCACTGTGCACCCTTCATTCTGGACTTCTGTCATGAGAATAATACCTAATCATCTTAAATATTTTTGCCACTTATTGCTTCTTACACATCTGAAAATTGGACAATAAAGAAGTGTGACTGGAGAAGAATTGCTATCTTTGGACGTTGTGTTGGAGCAGAGTGTTGAATATCCCACGCGCTGCCAAAAGAGCTCGTAAGTCTGCCGTGAAGGGAGAGAAGCCAGGGTGTTGCTTTAGAGGCGAGGTTGGTGACAGTAGGTCTCCCATCCTTTGGGGCTGTCGTCAGGAGAGGCCTGCTGGAAAGACTTTATGCTGGGAAAGGAGGCTCAAAGACAGGAAGACCCTTAACAAGACAGACTGACGGCGTGACTGTCGGAGTGACTGTCACGCAGGGCTGACGCACGTCAGAGGTGTGGGGATGGTTCAGGACAGGGCGGGACTCAGCTCTGTTGTTCAATGAGTTGTAGTTGACTCCACAGCACACAACAACAACAACAACAACAACGATTTATCTAGAGAGTAAATAAGTTTGACTGAGTCGGGACCCCTGTGCCTTCATTAGATGTCAGATTTTTTACTCTCTCCCATGGCAACCATTTTCTTATCATTAATATTCTAAAGTAGCCTTTTATTTCTTTTCAACATATTTGTGCATCCACATAAAGCGTTTGGGCAAATATTCTTATGCAGTTGTAAAATTTTGTAGACAAGGTAGCACAGAGCATATCCAAGTGGCCTTTCCCCCCTTTGCTTTGAGGTCTAATCGTGTCTGTGCTTGTGGCTCAGGTTCAGTTGTTTAGTTCTGGAAAAGATTTCTTGGAATGACTGTGACACAATTTTTCCATCAAGGCATTCTGGAGGCCTAGTCCAGACGGTGCTGTTCAAAGGTTACACCTCATGAGTGGTTCAAATCCCCTAGAGGCTCCATTGGGAGAAAGAAGAATAATCTCATCTCTTCCTGTGCTATTTAAAGCCCAGAAATCCAGTAGAGGGCCAGCTACGAGCTGGTTCTGGCTCCATAGCAATGAGTTCCCTGTGCATTTATTTCTATGTTCTTTTTAAGTGTTTTCTTTCCTTTCAGGTGTTTCATTTATAGGGTCGCTATGAGTCAACAGTGACAACGATGAGAGAGCTCAATTGATCTAGTGGATAGAAAGTGATGCTACCAAGTCAAAGGTTGTTGTTGTTGTTGTTGTTGTTGTTGTTGTTATGTGCCGTCGAGTCGTTTGCGACTCATAGCGACCCTATGTACAACAGCCCTAAACCCTG
>NW_006400052.1:1502857-1511325 GCF_000299155.1 Elephantulus edwardii | reverse complement strand
GGGGATGGTGTATTCTCTTAGCTACTTCCTGCTGAAGAGGGACGCTGTGGGTTTCAGGGTGAAGATCTTCTCTCACTACTCTAAAGGGCCAAAGGTGGGTTACTTTAATCTGCAGCCCTGAGGCCTGGTTTTTAATCATTTTTGGTCAAACATTCTTCTAAATCTGTCCATTTGCTATACAGAGGTAACTTGTTGTTGCTGTGATGCTGAACACTGTGACATTGATGTGTCAAATGTGATATTGGTCACCCATGATGGACAGTTTTGGGTGGAACTCCCCGATTAAAAAAAGCTTGGAAACAGGAATGGCATTCATTTCCAAAATAGTTTTTCTTCAGAAACCCTATGAACTTGAAGAAATAATGAATATTATACAAGTGTTCAGGTCTTTCGTTAATAGGGTTACTATGAGTTCCCTACAACTTGATGGCACTTAACAACAACTACCCCACTTTTACAAACAGCACTCTTTGTCCAGGTGTGAGAAACTTTCTCATTTCAAATGTCTGTGTTGTGGGTGTCTGAGCATTGGCTTCAATCTGCCCTCCCCACAATTCAAGGAGAGTGTTGGTCCATCCCAGCTTCCTTCTCCCTGCCCCTACTCTGTCTTTCCTCCAAGGCCTCTTAGACTCCGGGTTCACATTGATTCATCTCCACCTATGATGTTCTTGAAACTAAACATCTGTGAATACTTGAGGCACCCCTGGGCTGCCTGTGCCATGCACAGGATGCAGCTAAGAAGCCCCAAGTGTTAAGCAGGAAAGAAAGGAACTAGTCTCAAAGGCTGGCTTAGGAATTCCTGGTAGAGGAAGAACTGTCTGAAACCCATGGTAACCCATTACTGTCGAGTTGAATCCAATTCATAGTGATCCTCCATGGGGCTTCCAAGGTCTTAAATTTTTACAGAAGGAGGCAGCCCAACTGTAACACTAATAACACTAGCGTTTGTCAAGAGCTCTTAGATGCTTGAAAATACGTGGGTCAGTCAGTTGGAAGAAGTTAGAGAATCACAGAAGGGTGGAGGCAAAGTATTGGCTGGAGGTGTGCCATCAGAGAATGAACTTAACAGTTTTCCATTAAAACAGAAACAACAAAAACCAATCTGTTGCCAGAGAGTACAATTTGATTCATGGCCATTCCATTCATGGTGTTGTGATGGATGATTCCTTTGCTTTCTCTCATATATTACGGGAACAATGGTTGTGATAAGGGCGCTCTAGTGGCCTAGTGGAAAGAAGCTTCCCTGCAATCCCAAAGACATGAGGTTCAAATCCACCAGCAGCTCTGTAGGAGAAAGATGGACAATCTCTTCCCATGTGATTTACTGACTCTGAATACTCTCTAGAGAGTCATCTATGGGTTGATTCTGAATTGATGGTACCCCTCACACCGTGGACAAAGTGATAATTGAATAACTCTCCTTTGTGACAACACCAAAGCCTGTTTAAGTGTAAAGCAACCATGCATGCTGCCTGGCAGAAATAGCTGATGAATATTGAGCTGATTCTCAAATCCTACCTATGGTCAATAGCAATTCACAGAAACCTTCATGCTGTCAAATCAGAGTTTCATTCACCTTGCGGGCAAAGCTCCATTATTATGCATATATAGCAATGACATCTTGAAAGTAGCTCCTAAAAACTAAGTTTATGGTGTGCATTATCTACATGTCCATTCCCTACCAGCCTGAAATGGCTTTTTCTGTGTTATGTTTATTCTGTGTTATGTTTGTTGTTGTTTTGTGCCACAGTGTCATGGTGTCTACTAGGACTCATAGCAACCCTATGAACAATAGCCCTGAACCCTGCCCTACCCTGAGCCTATTTCACCATCTCTAACACGTATGCTCCCATTGGCCAGTCACCCTGTCAATCCATCTATCTCATCCAGGGTCTTCCTCTCCTATGCTGAGCCTCTGCTTTCCAAGCATCATGTCCTTTTCCAAGGACTGGTTGTTCCTGACAACACGCCCACAGTGAGACAGAGCTTAAAACTCCTTACCTCCAGGGAGGGAGTGTTTCTTTTACTTTTGAAAGAGAGGAGCTAACTGGGGTGGGTGGGAGGGCTGGGCGGGGAGAGAAGTGCAGCAATGAATGAATGGAAGTCCAAAATCTCTGTAAATGTTCATTGAAATTATATAAAATAATATTTCTAGCTTGGAAAAAAGAATTCCTTACCTCCAAGGAGTAACCTCCTTGTCCTCTCCAGGACAGACTTGTTTGTTCTCTTGGCAGTCCAGTTCAATACTCTTCTCCAGCACCACAATTCAAAGGCACAGATTCTTTTTTTTTACATTAAAAAATTTTTTAAAATTATTATTAAATTTTATTAGTTTTAATGAACATTTACAGAGATTTTGGGTTCTCATTCATTCATTGTTGCACTGAAAGGCACAGATTCTTCTTCTGTCATCCTTGTCATTGTCCAGCACTCAGGGGCAGACCTGGTGTTATGTGAATAGCCTGGGTATTCTCTTTTTTTTGATAAAATGAAGATGAGAGATTATAATCCAGATGAAAAGGTCTCTTATCTAAGAAATAATAACTATATCTGAATAACCTTTTTGTTTATACCCTTGATGTAAATGGACCTTTGATAATTTACATAAATTCTTTCTGAAAATGTAACCGTCAGGAGTTTTTTAGTTTAGCTGGCCTGCCAGCTATCTGATTCTCCCACTCTTATCTATCCACCTTTTTCTTTTTCTACAGAGTCTGGAATGAAGGACCTTTTCTTGACTTTTGGTAGTGGGAGTGTTTTTGGTTTTTTCTTTAACCAGTGGTAACTGGCTTTTTACCCCTATAAAAAGCCTAATCCACTGCCTTGTTTTCTTTTTCTTCTTCTTCAAACCTACCACTTCTGAGTTGATTACAAATCATGGCAACCCTCTGGTGGCCAAGTGGTAGGGAGTTATGCTGCCACTGAAAAGGCAAGTGGTTTGAATTTACCGGCTACTCCAAGGGAGAAAGAGGGACCGTCTCCTCCTGTAGGATGAAAACCTGCTGGAGGCTCAGCTAGGAATCGAGTCCTTCTCAATGGCACATAACAATATCATAGTAACCCTTCACTGGGTTTGCAAGGCTGTCAGTCTTAATGAGAGCTAGAACTCTTTCTCCATCAGAGGCTGGTGGAACAAACCACTGCGACATTCCAGCCCAACACTTACCACACTATGCCGTGTTAACCACAAACTCTCTCTTGTTATTGTTCTCAGGTGCCATCAAGTTGAGTATGACTCACATCAATGCTGTGAACAGCTCACCTGAACCCTGCCTTTGCTGTGCCATCCTCATCATCTCTGATGCACTAGAGCTCGTTGCTGAGGTCACCATGTCAATCCATCTCACGGGGCTTGTTCTTTCCTTCGCTGACCCTCCCTCTTTCCAAGTATGATGTCCCTTTCCAAGGAATAGCCTTACGTCTGAAGTATGAAAGATGACATTTTGCCATCTTTACCTCCAAGGAGTACTCAGGTTGCACTTTCCCCAAGATATACCTCTTTGTTCTTTTGACAGTCCGTGGGATATTTAGTTTCTTGTTAAGCTTATCTTCTAGAAAGACTTTAATTTAGTTCCCCTTTGTTTCTTAAGATTGTAACTCAAAGCCTTTGGAGTTTTCTAAGCAATTGAGCTATCTTTGTTGTGCTAATTCCAACTCCCTGCTTCCCTAGACACCTCTGGAGACCACCTGGACCTCTCCTGCTGAAAGATCAGAGCCTTGAAAACCCCGTGAAGCAATCCATCAGAATCAACTTGCTGATGTTAAAAACTCATTGTTAGGGCAAGCCATCTGTTCTGGGCAACAGCCTCTCCCCGGTGCACAAGAGAGCCAAGAGAGCAGGGCGGGCATGGTGAGTAAGGGATGAGTTGCGCTGCGAATCCAGAGGTATTTCTCTCTGGTAGTTCAAATCTTTTCTGGTATGTTTTACAGCCTCTGAAAAGTCACTATCAGGTCAGCTGTATGTTGGTTCTGAATTGATAGCAGTGACTTTTAAGGTGTGTGTGTGTGTGTGTGTGTGTGTGTGTGTGTGTGTGTGTGTTTCCCCCTAGATGCATACAGATCTCCTTCTCAAATCAACTCTGTATGCTTTGATTTCTTTGTGTTTTCATTAGATCTGACACCCTCTCACTCCCATCCTCTTCTGACTCCTCTCAGCAGTCGATCCTTGGCCTCTCCTTCAATTACTGGCTTTTACAGTCCAGCTGCCTGACCCAGCCGGGACTGAACCTGTTCTTTTCTTTTTGTTTTGAAAGGTATTTTTGTATGTTTGTTTTTTTTTTACATCTATGCATTGTTTACATGTACAATTCAAGGACATGAGTTACTTTTGTCATACTGTACCACCATCACCGCTCTTCCTTTGCAAAATATTTCCTTTTTGGAAGGCAAGACCAACCCTCTGCCATCAAGGAAGAGACTCTGCCTGGGTCAGAAGGCTCATGTTACTTGAAGAAGTTACCTCCCTCTTCATATTCCTGTGTTTCCAAATTGAAAGTAAATTCCACTGCTGCTCAATCCACTTCGCCCCTTTTTATTTGTTTGGACCTGTACCACGTCCAGAATCAGGAGTGCTGGAGGGGTAGGGAGCTCGGGCATAGTGTGCTGTTAACTCAAAGGTCACGCCTCTTGGCAAGTTCAAGTCTACCAGTGGCTCCCTCTTGGGGGAAAGATGGGCAATTGCCCATCATCAAATGTTATTTGTTGTGGTTGTTGTTGTGTACCATAGTTT
This sequence comes from Elephantulus edwardii, assembly GCF_000299155.1. NCBI lineage: Eukaryota > Metazoa > Chordata > Mammalia > Macroscelidea > Macroscelididae > Elephantulus > Elephantulus edwardii. The sequence goes on along the minus strand of NW_006400052.1, from coordinate 1,506,596 downwards.
CAGAACTGACCCATAGCTGACCCTCCAGGAGGTTTTCAGAGACAGTTAATCGCACAGGAGGACACTACCCAGCCCTCTTCTGCAGAGCAGCTGGTGGCCTTGAATTGCATGCCTTTGAGATTGCGGCACAAACTCCACAGCACACAACACACAACAACAACTACCACAGATGTCTTAAAGGAGTCTTGGTGGCGTAGTGTTAAAAAACCGGAACTGCTAACCGAAAGATTGATGTTTTGGTGTCCTGGTGGCAAGAAGCTGTGCTGCAGTCCCTAAGGGAGCAGCCGCACTGCGGGGGAAGGACGGGCAGTCTCCTCCCGTGTGATTAACAACCGCCTCTGAAAACCTGCTGGAGGGTCAGCTATGGTTCGGTTCCAACTCTACAGTACACAACAACAACAACAAACAATTGCCCCTAAGGAAGAAGATGAGACAATCTGCTCCTTAAAGATTTACTTCCTTGGAGATCCTGTGAAGCAATTCTTTTCTGTCTTTTAGGGTCAAAACAAATTATGGCTAACATTGAGAAGAATGGGAATCCCAGAACACACTTAACTGTGCTCATACGGAATCTATACCTAAACCTGGAAGGTGGTGTCTGAATGGAGCAAGGGAACACCACATGGCTTAAAATCAGGAAGGGTGTGTGTCAGAGTTTATCCTTTCTCCACCTATTCAATCTGTATGCAGAGGGAATAGTTCATGATATTGGACTCTATAAAGAAGAATATGGCATGAGGATTGAAGGAAGACTCATCAACAACCTCCATTATTCAGATGACACAACTTGGCTTTCTGAAAGTGAGAAGGATCTGAAATGCTTGCTGCAGAAAATCAAGAACTTCAGCCTTCAGTATGGATTACATCTCAACATCAAGAAGACAAAGGTCTTCACTATAGGATCAATAATCAACATGATGATAGATAAAGAATTGAGCTGTCAATGATTTAATCTTCCTTGAATCAACAATCCTTGGATCAGCAGCAAAGAAACCAGGAGATGTATTGCACTGGACAAGTCCACTGTGAGGGGCCTCTCCAAAATGCAGAAGAGCAATGTTGTCACTTTAAAGACTAAGGTGCGTCTGATTCAGGCTGTGGTTTCCTCAATAAACTGCTATGTAGCAGAAAGCTGGACAGTAAATAAGGATATGAGAAAAAGAGTTGCTGTTTTTGAGTTGTGGTATTGGAGAAGAGTACTGACCATCCCATGGACTGACAACATACAGATGTCTTAGTAAAAGTGCAACCAGCATGCTCCTTGGAGGCAAAGATGGCAAAACTTTGTTTCTCATACTTTGAACTTGTAGCTTTGTGAGACTATTCCTTGGAAAAGGACATCATGGTTGGAAAGATGGAGGGTCAGTGAAGGAGAAGAGACTCTCATGAGATAGATTGACATGGTGACTTCAGCAATGGGCTCTAGTGTGTTGAGATGATGAGGATGGCCAAGGATAGGGCTTATGAGTCATACTCGACAACATCTTCATGAATAGGAACCTACTTGATGGCATGTAACAATACTTGTTATTGCGTTAGCTGCTGTTAAGTTCATTCCACTGCATGGTGACCCTACATGGCTTATAAAAACAGGAATGTATGCTCTCAGAGTTCTAGAAGGTACTCTTGTTGTTTTAGGTGCTATTGAGTTGCTTGCAAGCTATAGCAACTCTGTGTAAAAGAGAATGAAATACTAACTGGGCCTGTGCTGTTCCAGCTATCAATGCTGGGCTTGAACTGACTGTCATAGTCACTGTGTCAGTCTAGCTTGTTGAAGGTTCCAAACTCAAACTCATTGTTGTTGAGTTGGAAGTGACTTATGGTTGACCCTCCACTTGATTTTGGAGACTGTAAATTGCATGGGAAAAGATTGCCCATCTTTCTCCCAAGGACGTGCTGGGGGACTTGAACTGCTGGAGACGTACTGCCTTTGGCTTACTAGCACAACTCCCTACATACTATGCCATCAGAGCTCCCTTGTCGAGGGCTAGGAGTCTGAAATCAGGATGTTGGCAGTGTTGATTTCTTGAGGTTTTGAAGGAGAATTGGCTTTCAGCTTCTCTCTAAATTACTGAGGAGCAATGATGTTAGTGTGAAGACTAAGGTGCATTTGATGCAGACCATTTTCAATTGCTTGTTATGCACCTGAGAGCTGGACAATGAATAAGATTGACAGAAACGGAATTGTTGCCTTTTACCTGTGGAGTTGGAGAGGAGCACTGACTATCCCATGGACTGCCAACCCCCCACAAACAAACAAATAAACACACCTCCCCCAAACAAATCTGTCTTGGAAATAGAACAGCCAGAGTGCTTCTTAGAGGCAAGGATGGTGACACTTCTAACATATTTTGGACATATTGCTAGGACAGTCTAATCCTTGGAAAGGAATATCATGCTTGGAAAGGTGGAGGGTGAAAGAGAGGAACATGCTTAAGGAGGCAGGTTGAAGCAGTGTCTACTGCAATGGCTCAATTGTGTCAGAGATGAAGGTGGAATAAGGTAGGACAGAGTTCAGATCTGTTGTTGACATGATTGCTATGAGTTGTATTTGACTCAATGGCAGCTAACAACAAGAAGCCTCTGGCAGTGGCCTGTGGTGGTTAGTATCTCTTGCCTTGTAGATGAATCACTTGAATCTCTACTTCTATCTTCACATGACCAGCTTCCCCTAGGTCTTTTCTTCTGTGTCTCTTCTCTTTTACAGCGATAGCAAACAAATTTGTCATTGATGAAGGGTATCACCTTGGAGATGAGGATGTCAAGATTCTACCTCACATAAATTGGCCATGTTATCAGGAGTCCCTGGAGAAGGACATCATGCTTGGTAAAGCAGCGGGCCAGTGAGAAAGAGGAAGACCCTCAACAAGATGGATTGACACAGGGGCTGCATCGCTGGAAGCATGCAGATTGTGGGCATGGCTCTGAAACGGGCTGTGAGCTGGTCAGATGTACGCATGGCCGCCATAAATTGGAGCTGACTTGTTGGCATCTAGCAACAACAGTTGTGTTGGATTAGGACCCACCCAACTCTGGTATGACTACACATTGATTTAGCTGATACCATCTTCAAAGCCTCTATTTCCAAACAAGGCTACTGTTGTTTCCTTAAGCTGTAGCAGAATACCGCAACTGGGTGGTTAAAGAACAGAAATTTATGCTCATAATTCCAGAGGCTCAGATCCAAGTACTGGTCTCAGCATGTTCATTGCTTCCTTGGCAGGAGATTGTGTGTTCCTTGAATTGCAGATGATGCCTGTCCTCTGTGTGTGTGTGTGTGTGTGTGTGTGTGTGTGTGTGTGAAAAAGAGAGACAGAGAGACAAAGACAAGGAGAATGAAAGAGAGCGAGTGAGCGAGCGAGAGAACAAGTGAGAGAGCTGTTTATTATATAAGTCACATGTGATTAGATTCAGTGCTCACTTCAATGACCAACTTCCTCCGTGTCTCTGTTCTGTCTCCTCTCTTCTTTTGTAGGTACACTAAACAGCTTCCCCCCATAGTCACAAAGTAGTTTAATAAACAAGCAGAGTAACATTTCTTTCTTGATTAGTGCCCCAAATGCAGTGTTTCAAATGGCTCTATCTTTTCTGATTTTTTTTTTAGTAATTTTAATGAACATTTACAGAGAATTTGGATTTCCATTCATTCATTGCTGCACTTCTCTACCCGCCCAGCCCTCTCCCCCCGCCCCCCAGTTCGCTCCTCTCTTTCAAAAGCAAAAGAAAGACTCCCTCCCTG
>NW_006400052.1:1480957-1502392 GCF_000299155.1 Elephantulus edwardii | reverse complement strand
TATCTGCTTGGATGTCAGTTATGGTCTCTTTGGGATATATTCCCAGTAGTGAAATTGCTGGGTCAAATGGTATCTCTATTTGCAACTTTTTGAGAAAGTGCCATACGGCCTTCCACAGTGGTTGCACCATTTTACGTTCCCACCAACAGTGAATAAGGGTTCCAGTTTCTTCACAACCTCACCAGCATTTGTTGCTAGCTGTTCTGTTAAATTTTGCTATTCTGACCGGGGTGAGATGATAGCTCATAGTTGTTTTGGTCTTTTCTGATTTTTGTTAGTTCAACTTATTGCCAAGGGAAGGAGGGTAGGATTGGGAGTAAGGAAGGAATCTGGGAATGAGAGTGCAAAAAGGTTGATGAGAGTTTTCTGAGGAGCTTCTTTTACAACTAGGCTGGTTTTTTTTTAAAGTTTACGCTGATTTATCTACAAAGTTTGTATACATCGTATTGGATCCCCCCCTACCTCCCCAACCCTTCAAACCTCTGTCCACCCATCAAACCGTGCAACCCCACGATTACCCCTACACTAAACAAATTTGAAGTGTACCCAGGTTGCTTCTTAGCGAGAGGATGGCAAGAATTCATCTCACATATGCTGGTCATGTTACTGGGAATCCCTGGGCAAGAACATCATGCTAGGGGAGGCAGAGGGCAAGCAAAGAGGAAGACCCTCAGTATGATGAATGACACAGTGGCAGCAACAATCTCGCTTTGCAGGGACTGTGAGGCTGATAACGGGGGAAGCTGGTATTGGAGAATAGGGCTGACCATCCCAGGGCCTGCCAAAATAACAATCAGAGGACAACCTTACAGAGCACAGGTCCCTGCTGGGCTTCCACACACGTGATCCCACATGGGGGACTGTCCTGAGTCAGAAGGGACTTAATAGATGTTGTTTTGGGTGAGGTTCCCCCCCTTCTGCATTATTTTACATCCCCAGATATAGAAAATGAACTCATAGAATTCTACAAAATAACATTTTGGAGTTTTTATTTGGTTTATTTTGAATCTATGAACCAGTTTGGGGGAAATCGGTATATTGAAAACATTAAGTCTACCAGTCACAAGAAGCTGTGCTGCAACCCTGGAGGCCTGTGGTTCAAGGCCACCAGGTGCTCTGTGGGAGAAGGATGGGCAATCTCCTTCTGTGTGATTTACTGCCTCTGAAAACCCACTGGAGGGTCAGCTATGGGTTGGTTCCAACTATGGTACACAAAAACACCAACCACATTCTATATCAGAACAACTGTTTCCCTTAATTTTTAAAACTTCTTTTAAATTATGTATAGAATCTCATTTGAGCTATTCCCTAAAGAAGTCTAATAATTTTGTAGCTGACAGTTTCTGAGCTGACAGTTTGCCAAATGTGAAGAATTGAAAGCAGAAACTTAAAAAGCAGAGACTTGCAAAATAATCCCTTATTCTGTTGTTGGCTTCCCTATTTTGCTGACTGCTGTTGTGTCTCCTTTTAGGTCAGAACTGACTCACAGCTGACCCTCCAGCAGGTTTTCTGAGGTTGTAAATAGCACGGGAGGAGATTGCCTATCAAGGAGCAGTTGGTAAATTTGAACCACTTGCTTCTGAGTTGGCAACACCACTCCTTACCCTTAGATATGGGCTCGAGAAATCCCTACCTAAGTCAATACCAATAGTAATGTTCTATGGAGGTGCTATTCCTTGGAGGTGGCCATGGTATTGGGAAGGGTGGAGGGTCGGTGAAGGAGAGGAAGACCCTCAACCAGGTGGGTTGACACAGTGACTGCTGCAATGGGTTCTTGCATGTCAGGAAGTGTGAGGATCGTACAGGACAGGACAGGGTTCAGATCTTGTGTTCATAGGGTCACTATAAGTCATGCTCAACTTGTTGGCACCTAACAACAACCACAGCAGATACTTTCACATGGTGTCTTCTTTAAAAAGAAAGCAAGTGAAGGGGTAGAAAGAGAAGTGAAACAAGACATGTGGGAGAGTAATTCCTACAGACTCAAGGGTGTTCTAGGCAGTTATCTCTAGGGTGGAATCCACATGGAAGATGAGGATCTGGGCACTAATTTAACTAGATTTATCCATGTGTTTGCCTGTTGTTATGGTTAAGTGTGGTTGCATCACCTCTGACTCACAGTGACCTGATGCAAAACAGAACAAAGCCCTGCTTGATCCTGTGTTATCCTCACTGTCTCTGCTGTGCTCAAGCCCATGGCCGCAGTCACTGTGTCAATCCACCTTCTGGAAGGTCCTCTCCTTCACTGAGCCTCTACTTTTCCAAGCATGATGTTTCTCTTTACTAACTGGCCCCTTTCAAAACAACTATGAGATATCATTTCACCCCATTAACAAGAGCAAAACTGAACAGAGCAGCAAACAACAAATGCTGGTGAGATAGTGGAAAACCCGGAACCCTTATTCACTGTTGGTGGGAGTATAACATGTTGCAACCACTATGAAATGTAATATAACGCTTTGTCAAAAAGTTGGAAATAGAAATACCATCTGACCCAGCAATTCCACTACTGGGAATATACTCTAAAGAGACCATGACTGCCACTCAAGCAGATATATGCACACCCATGTTTATCACGCCTTTGTTCACAATAGCAAAGAGATGGTAACAATCCAAGTGCCCATCAACAAACAAATGGATAGAGAAGCTGTGGTATATTCACACAATGGAATTCTATGCAGCACTGAAAAACAAGGAACTCATGAAATACTATACAAAATGGATGACCCTGGAGGACACTATGCTGAGTGAAATATCTCAGTCACAAAAGGACAAAATGCATAATGTCACTGTAATAAAACAGGACTGACATGGAGGTTGGGGGAAACTAAGAAAAGAAGGGATAAATAGTATACCTTGCACTGAAACAGATGAAGAATAGAACTGCTTAAAAGAAAGACATGATTAGGTATTATTTGCATGACAATAGTCCAGAATAAGAGCTGCATAGTAAAGCGGACTGGGAGGGGCATTGTACAACAATGAAAGTTTTTTTTTTCAAAGAGAAAAGTGAACTGGGGGAAGGGGGCAGGGAAGAAAATGTGCAACAATGAATGAAAGGAAATCCAAGTTCTCTTTAAACTTTCATTAAAATCTCAATTAAAAAAATAAAAAAAGAACTGACCCCTTCTGATAATTTGACAAAAGTAGGTGAGATGAAGTTTCATGAACCTTGCTTCTAAGCCCTGAATATCTTCATGAACCTTTCCAGTTGTATGAATAATTTTATTTTATAATATTTATCAGCATTTTGATGTCTATCATGTCTTGATGGTGGTCACGTAAGGGAAGTTTTTGGTGTTGTGTTTGATGCATGTTAACTGTTCTCCCTTCACCCCCCAAAAGTGAGTGTCAGTTGAACTTTTGAACTTTTAGGAGGCCTGCTAAAGGTTGTGCCTTTTAGAATCAGTAGTCTTTAAGTAATACAGCAACTGTTTGTCCACTTGTTATATTATCCAGCTTGGTGCTGCTGTGATACTGAACGTTGTGCCATAGTTGTGTCAAATACCATAATGGCTACCTATCATGTACAATGTCTAGAGGAGCTTCCAGACTGATTCACATTGGGAAGCAGGAGTGGCATCCACTTCCTAAACTAGATGCCTCTGGAAACTCTATAAACATACAGAAATGATGTTATAGAACAGAGTTCAGGTCTTTTACGCAAGGGTCGCTATGAGTCGTATTCGACTTGATGACACTTAATCATTGCTAAGTGAGACTTGTTGTTGTTATGTGCTGTCCAGTCGCTTGTGACTCATAGCCACCCTATGTACAACAGCTCTAAACCCTGCTCTGTCCTGTGCCAATCGCACCATCTCCGATACACCCATCCTGATTACCCCAGTCACTGAATCAATGCACCTCATAGAGGGCCTAGTGTTGTTTTATTTGGAGGAACATTCTTCACTTTGTACATCACTCTTTGTCTATGTGCTGTATGAAGTAACCTGAGTTTACTGATGCTGAACCTTGTGCCATTGGGGTATCAAGTACCAGAATGGTTTCCCAATGTGGACAGTGTTTGGTGGATCTCCCAGTTGTAAAACAGGTTTGGAAGCAGAAGTGAAATCCACTTCCTAAACCATTTGCCTCTGGAAACTCTATGAACTTGGAGAAACGATGTCAGCTATGGAAAGGCATTAGGTCTTTTGTTCATAGAGTCACTGTTAGTCGTGTTCAACTTAATGGCAATCAATAACAACAACAACAACAACAATATTATTATTTTTATTCATTGTTGCACATTTCCCCCTACTCCTCTCCTCCACCCACAGTCCACCCTGCATTGTTCCAGATTTTTCATATATATATATAGATAGATAGATAGATATAGATATAGATAGATATATATAGATATATAGATATATAGATATATATAGATATGTGTATATGTATATGTATATGTAGTTGTTAAGTGCCATTGAGTCGGAGAAAACTCATAGCGACCCCGTGAACCCCGTGAACGAAAGACCTGAGCACTGTTCATAGAGTTTCCAGAGGCAAGCCATTTTGGAAGTGGATGCCACTCCTGCTTCCAAGCTTGTTTTAATTGAGGCGCCCCACCAAACACTGTCCACCATGGGTAACCATTACCACATTTGGCACATCAGTGTCACAGTGTTGTTTAACATCACAGCAACCACGAGTTACCTCTGTACAGCAAATGGACAGACCAGTGCTGTACCACTTAGAAGAATGTTTGACCAAAAACAATAAAAACTAGGCCTGTGGGTCACAGATTAAAATCACCCAGCCAACAGCTTCTGTAGAACCAGCTCCTGTAGATGACTTTCAAACTGGTCTCCAGTGCCATGCTGCCTACCAAACAGGGTTTGTAAATAACAGGCCTTATCATATCTTCTCACTGCCCTTAACGAATCAACATTCCACCCTACCGCTCACCAAATCCCAGCCAACAGGTTCTGTAGAACCAGCTCCTGTAAATTATTTTCAAACTGGTCTCTAGGCCATGCTGCCTACCAAACAGGGTGATTTCTTTTTTGTTCTATTATTATTATTACTATTATTATTATTATTAGTTTTAATGAAAGTTTAGAGAGACTTAGGGTTTCCAGTCATTCATTGTTGCACTTTTCTCCCTGCCCACCTCCTCCCCCAATTCACTTTTCTCCTTGATGAGTAAAAGAAAAACTCTTTCATTGCTATGCAATTCCTCCCACAAAGTCCACCGCACTGTGCAGCCTTCATTCTGGCCTCCTGTCATGACAAAAATACCTAATCATATATCCCTTTTAAACAGTTCTCTCCCTCATATGTTGCAATGCAGTATACATCAATCCTCCCCCTCTTCTCTGTCCTCCGTCAACCCCAATGTCAGTCCTATTTTACAATAGTGACCCTATGCATTATTTGTCCTTTTGTGACTGAGATATTTCATTCAGCATAATGTCCTCTAGGGTCTTCCACTTAGCATAGTATTTCATGAGTTCTTTGTTTTTCAATGCTGCATAGTATTCCAGTGTGTGAATATACCAGAGCTTCTCTATCCCAAACAGGGTTTTTAAATAGACGGCCTTATCACATCTCCTCATTGCCCTTAGTTAATCACCATTCTACCCTATCGCTCACCAAATCCCTGCCAACTACATATATATACACACACATATATACATACATATGTACATATATATATCATGCATAATCATATATTTCTTTCAGACAGTTCTTCCTCTCATCTGTTCTAACACAGTGTTCATTATGTATCCACTCTGTTCCCATTCTCTCCACAACCTCCCCCATGTCTGTCTTATTTTTGTAACAGTGGTGTTATTCAGTATATATCCTTTAACTGAGATATTTCACTTAGCAAAATCTGCTCCAGGCTCACCCTATGTTGTGTAATGTTCTATAAATTCATTGTTTTTCAACACTGCGCAATATTCCATTATGTGAAGGTACCATAGTTTTTCTACCCATTCATTTGTTGATAGGCACTTGGGTTGCTTCCATTTCTTTATTATTGTGAATAACACAGCAATAAACATGCATGTGCGTATATTTGTTTGAGTCATGACTCTGATTTCTTTAGGGCATATTCCCAGTATTGGAATTAATGTGTCAAATTGTATTTCTATTTCAGAATTTTTGAGAAAGCGTCAGAGCATCTTCCATAGTGGCTGTACCATTTTACACTCCCACCAGCAGTAAATAAGAATTCTAATCTCTCCACAATCTCATCAGAATTTGTTATGTGTTGTCTTGTTGAACTTCGCTATTGTTCTTGGGGAAAGAATTTCTTTTAAAAGTATCATTACAAAGCTGGTTCCTACAATGCAGAAAAGAATGAATTTGCCAATTATTCTCTTTTACTTGGATCTACAAATCAATATCCATGGTAGTTGTTGTTGCTGTTTTTATGTGCCATTGAGTCGCTTATGACTCATAGCTACCCTATGTACAATAGCCCTGAAACCTGCTCTATCCTGTGCCAACCTTATTGTCTCTGACACACCTACCCTCATTACTCCAGTCACTGATCAATCCATCTCATCAAAGGCCTTCCTCTCTTGTGCTGTTCCTCCACCCTTCCAAGCATGATATCCCAAGGACTCCTTGGAACATGCCCAAATTTTGTCAGATGAAGCCTCAGAATGTTTCCCTTCAAGGAGCAGCCTGGTTTCATCCTCTTCAGGATGAACCTGTTTGTTCTTCTGACAGTCCATGGTATACTCAATATTCTTCTCCAGCACCACAGCTCAAAGGCATCGATTTTCCTTCTGTCATTCCTGATAATTGTCCAGCTTCCTGATGCATCGCAAGTAATTGCGAAGACTATGGCCTGGATCAGGTGCATGTTAGTCTCCAGACTGATGTCCTCTTCAGTGGAGAGGTCCCTGACAGCAGACTTTCCCAGTGCAATTAATTTTTTGATTTCCTGGCTGCTGGTACCAAGAGTGTTGATTGTGGAGCCAAGCAAACTAAAGCTGTTAGCAGTCTATATCTCTTCACCATTTATCATGATGCTGCCAAATGGCCCAATGGTGAGAATCTTTGTTTTCTTAATGCTGAGTTTCAATACATATTGAAGGCTATAGTCCTTGACCTTCTGTAGCAAGCACTTCTGGTCCTTCTCAATTTCAGTAAGCAGGTTTGTGTTGTCTGCATAATGCAGATTATTGATGAGTCTTCCATCAGTCCTGATACCACATTCCTCCTCATGGAGCCCAGGCTCCCAGATCATCTGTTCTGCATATAGATTGAAAAGGTATGGAGATAGGACACATACCTGTTGGACACCCTTCCTGATTTTGAGCCATGCAGTGTCTCCTTCCTCTGTTCTGATGAGTGCCTCCAGGTTCAAGTATAAGTTACACATAAGCACAATTAAATATCCTGGGATTCCCATTCTCAGAGTCAGCCACAGTGTTGTGATGCACAAAGAAATCAAAAGATATGTTGAATTGGGATAATCAAGATCTTTTCAACGTGCTGAAGAGCATGAATATCAGTTGAAACACTAAAGTGCACCTGATCCAAAACAACTTTGGAGTTTTAATATTGGGACTCAAGAGTAACCTTTTGATTCCTTGTGTCTGTTTTGCAGAGACTCTAGGGCCAGAGTTAGATGTAGTATGTTTGAGATCAACCAGGAAGTGGCTTGCATCAGGTTGGTAGGACAGGTGCAAAATAGAACAGGTGAAAGAAGGGCAGGAGGCATGGGTGGGAACCTCTCTCTGTTGACATTCTGAGACCTAGGACTGTGCCACAGTTGCTTTCGATAAAGAAATTGACACAATGACAGCAACAATGGACTTGGGCATGGCAGAGATCGTGATGATGGTGCAGGTTCTGATCTTATTTCATAAGGTTGCTTTGAGTCGTAGTTGACTCACTGGTGCCTAATGACATCAACAACAGACAACAGTTGAACAAGTTCCTTAATCTCCTGAGAAATTTCTCCAAGAAGCAGAGGCATGCTGAGGTGACATCCAGAATATGCCAACAGGTTCTCTTCCAGGGCAGGCATCAGCAGAGGCCAGACAATCTCACAGTATCAGTAGATATTCTGGCAGAGTGAAGATCTGATGTCTTAGTCCTGATTCCAGTGCTAACTGAATGTTGACTCAAGCCTTAGAATGAGCCCATATTCCAAAGTACCCCTAAACCTAAACCACTTCCCATCTAGTTGATTCACACTCAAGATGACCTCGTGTATTTCAGAGTAGACCTGTGTTGGGGAATGTTAGGGAGGAAGGGAGGGCCTCTGGCCAGAACAGATCACCTAGCTCTGGATAAGTGCAAGCCTCTCAATGGCCTTTAACACAGGGTAGAGAAAGCTCGCCATGTGGGAAGATGGGTGCTGCATCTGTTGAGCTGGGAGTAGTCTGCACGAGGCTGAGGTTCTCCTATCCAATCCACATGTCCCATGTTTGCAAGCCCACCCTATCCTGTCTTCCTGTTTACTTGTTCATATTATTGTAAGAAGAGACCAGTCCTTGGAAAAGGACATCATGCTGGGGAGGGTGGAGGGACAGCGCAGGAGGGGAAGGCCCTCTTTGAGGTGGATTGATTCAGTGACTGGGGTAATTGGGATGGGAGTGTCAGAGACGGTGCAATTGGCACAGGACAGAGCAGAGTTTAGGGCTGTTGTACATAGGGTCGCTATGAGTCGCAAGCAACTCGATGGCACATAACAACAACAACAACAACAACAACAACAACATATAAGTGTGCTGCAGCCCCCAATAAAATTGAGCTGGATTGACTCTCTGATGAGCTCCCAGAGTGGTGTGTCTCTATTGTGCTTACCCCCATCAGGGTGTTACTGTTCATTGCAGGTGAATGGACAGCTACAGACCTGTATATCATAGAGTTTCATGGCTGTGACCTTTTGAAAACAACTTGTTAGACCTTTCATCTGATGAGTCTCTGATGAGTTAAAATATCAACTTCTTGTTGGTAGTTGAGCATCATGTAGGGATTTCCACTGGATTACATTGAATCCTAAATCCAGATGTGGAGGAAAAGTTAAGCATAATGGAAAGCCTGGACAAAGACCTAGAAGTAAAATAGTAAGAAGCGTTGGCTGATTTTTGGAAGTAGATCACCTGACCTTTCTTCTCTATCCTTTGTAGTCTGGAAACTCTGCTCGAACATGTTTCTTACCATAGCATCATCAGCTTCTGCTGACAGAGAGGTGGTGGCTAAATGTGTGGTACAGGAACCAAACAGGTCTCCTGCATGGAAGGCAATAGTTCTGCCACTGATCCACAAATACATTCTAATACAAGGTATGATGAAGACTGGTGAGGAGAATTGGCTATTTAAGGCAGCAGAACTTCCTAGACAATCTTCATTGCCACACAAAAGCAGAGGCTTTAAGGGAACGTAGTGAGACCAAGTTGTGCCAAGAAATCTGGAGAAGAACCACTTGGCCAACTGACTGGAAGACATCTATATTTGTTCCCATTCCAAAGAAGGGTGACCCAACAGAATGTGGAAACTATAGAACAATATCATTAATATCACCTGCAAGCAAGATTCTACGGAAGATTATCCAAAAATCACACACCAGCAGAGAACTGCCGGAAGTCCATGCTGGGTTTAGAAGGGGTTGTGGTACTAGGGATATTGTAACTAATGTTATATGGATTGGAGCTGAAAGTAGGGAATACCAGAGGAATGTCTATCTGTGTTTCATTGATTATGCAAAGACATTTGATTGTGTAGATCATAACAAACTGTGGCTGACTCTGAGAAGAATGGGAATCCCAGAACACTTGATTGTGCTAATGCGAAACCTATACTTGAACCAAGGTTCAGTCATCAGAACAGAGCAAGGAAACACTGCATGGTTCAAAATTGGGAAGGGCGTATGCCAGGGATGTGTCTTATCTCCATACCTTTTCTACCTGCATGCAGAACAGATCATCCGACAGGCTGGGCTCTATGAGGAGAAATGTAGCATCAGGATTGGTGGAAGATCTAGCAACAATTTGCGTTTATGCAGATGACACAACCGTGCTTGCTGAAAACTGAGGAGGCCCTGAAGCGCTTGCTACAGAGGGTCAAGGACTGCACCCTTCAATATGGATTGAGGTTCAATATCAAGAAGACAAAGATTCTCACCACTAGACCAACTGGCAGCATCAGGATGGATGGTGAAGAGACTGAGATTGTTCACCACTTTAGTTTGTTTGGCTCCACAGTCAACACTATTGGCACTAGCAGCCAGGAAATTAAAAGACGTATTGCCCTGGGAAAGTCTGCTGTTAGGGACCTCTCCAAAGTACTGAATAGCAATGGTGTCTCTCTGAAGACTAAGGTGCGTCTGATACAGGTCATGGTCTTTGCTATCATTTGTTATGCAAAAGAGAGTTGGACAATGACTAGGGAGGATAGAAGGAGTATTGATGCCTTTGAGTTGTGGTGCTGAAGAAGAGTATTGAGGGTACCATGGACTGCTAATTAAACAAACAGATTCATCCTGGAGAGGGCTAAAACAGGCTGCTACTTGGAGGCAAGGATCCTGAGGCTTTGTCTGACCTACTTTGGACATGTTGTAAGGAGGACTGGTCATTGGAGAGGGACATCATGCCTTGGAGGGTGGAGGGACAACACAGGAGGGGAAGGTGGATTGATTCCGTGACTGGGGTAATAGGGATGGGTGTATCAGAGACAGTGTCATTGGCACATCCTGTGGGGACAGAGCAGAGTTTAGGGCTGTTGTACATAGGGTCGCTATGAGTCGCAAGTGACTTGATGGCATATAACAACAACAACAATTGAGATCAGGAACATTTAGATACAGGATCTCTCCTTCATCCATTTAAAAAGGACTTGATGCTCTGATGTATTAGTTTCTTTTGCTGCTATAACAAACTACCACAAGCTTAGCGGGCTAACACAGTCATGGTAGGCTAAAGTAAAAAAATATGTCTTGCTTTTAGCTGCCATCGTGTCAACCACCATGACAACAGAACAATGCCTGATCCAGTCGTGAGCCATCCCCATAATGAGTTATGATTGGACTGTGGCTCTCCATAGGATTTTTAGTGGTTGTTGTTGCTATGTGCCTTTGAGCTGCCTGTGACTCATAGAGACCATATATACAATAGCTCTAAACTCTTTCCTGTCCTGAGTCAATCACACTGTCTCTGACACACCTACCCACATTACTCCAGCCACTGAGTAAAACCATCCATCCAACCAAACCTCCAGGGTCTTCCTCTCTTGTACTGTCCTTCCGTCCTTCCAAACATAATGGTCTTCTCCAAGGACTGGCTCCTCCTGGCAACATGCCTAAAGTATGTGCGATGGAGCTAAAAAATTCTTGCCTCTAAAGAGCAGTCTGGTTTCACCCATTCCAGAACAGACCTGTTTGTTCTCTTGACATTCCATTATATGTTCAATACTCTTCTCCAGCATCACAACTCAAAGACATCAATCCTTCTATCATCTTTAGTTACTGTCCAGTTCTCTGATGTATAGTAAGAATTTCAAAGACCATGGCTTCAATCAGGTTTACTTTAGTCTTTAGAATGCCATCATTGCTCTTCAGCCTTCTGGAAAGGGCTCTGCAGCAGATTTTCCTAATGAAATTTGTCTTTTGATTCCTGACTGCTGGCACCAAGAGTGTTGATAGTGAACCCAAGCAAACTGAAGCTATTAACAATCTCAATATCTTCTTCATTTGTCATGGTGCTGTCAATTGGCCCAGTAGTGAGAATCTTTGTTTTCTTGATGTTGATGAATGATGAAGACTGTATTCCTTGACTTTCTGCAGCTAACACTTCAGGTCTGCCTCAGTTTCGACAAGCAAATTGGTGTCATCTGCATAATGCAGGTTGTTGATGAGTTTTCCTCTAATCCTGATTCTTTCTCATAAAGTCCAGCCTCCCAGCTTGCACATCTGTTGATATATCGTTCCAGTCATTTTTGGATAATCTTCAGCAAGGTCTTGCATGCATGTGATAGTAGTGATCTTGTTTGATAATTTCCACACTGTCAGATCACCTTTTTTTAAATGGAAATAAATATAGATTTCTTTCGTCAGTTGATCGGTTGTCCTACAGACTTCTTGGCACAACCTGGTGAGCATGTCGAGGACTGCATCTGTTTGTTAAAACATGTCAATTGTTAGCCATCAATTCCTGGGGCCTTATTTTTTGCCAATTCCTTATTTTTTGCAGCTGGAACTTCCTCCTTCATCACCAATGCCTCTTAGTTATATGTCGTTTCATGAAATTCTTCTGTTTCAGCCAATTCTATTTTTTAAAAATTATTATACTAGTTTACTTACAAAATTAGAATACATTGTTTTCCAGGACATATTCTCCCAATTTCCCTCATGCCCCCATCAAATTGTACAACCCATGATTAATGTTCCCCCCCCCCCGCATATCCCCATCTCTCTGTTTCCACCCTCCTCCCCCTTGGATCCTTATATTCATTCTACAATAATGGTTTTATACAGTATTTGTCCTTGTAGGATTGAGTTAGTTCACTCAACATAATGCTCTCCAGTGCCTCTCAAATTTGATAGTAATCCATCGTGTAAATGTACCATAATTTCTCAATCCATTCATTTGTGATTGGACATCTGGGCTGTTTCTATGTTCTTGTGATGGTGAATAATGCTGCTATGAACATGGCTATACAAGTCTGAGTTGTCATTTGCTCAGGGTATATTCCAAGTCTTGAAATAACCGGGTCATATGGAATTTCTATGTTCAGCTTTTTGAAGATGCACTAAACTGCCTTCTAGAATGGTTGTACCATTTTACAATCCCACCAACAATGTATAAGAGTTCCTTTCTTGCCTTGGGAGTAAAACTAACTAGAGATACAAAAGCCCTATACAAAGAAAACTACAGAGCATTTCTGCAAGACACAATAAAAGACTCAAAGAAAAGGAAAAATGTGCCCTGTTCATGGATAGGAAAATTCAATATCATGAAAATGATAATCCTACCAAAAACAATCTACATGTTCAACACAATCCCAATCCAGATACTAAATTCATTTTTCAAGTAGATTGAAAAGACAACTGTCCAATTTATTTGGAGAGAAAAGAGACCCTGAATAAGCAAAACACTTCTGAGAAACAAAAATGAGGTGGGAGGCATGGTACTCCCTGACCCCAAAACCAACTATACAGCAGCAGTTAGGGAGCTCTGGTGGCCTAGTGGCAAGAAGATGCACTGCAATCCTAGAGGTGTGTGGTTTGAATCCACCAGATGCTTTGCTGGAGAAGGAGGGATAATCTCCTCCTGTAACAGTCAGATCTGATTTGATGGTAACACACACACACACACACACACACACACACACACACCCCCTCACACCCACCCCTGAAAAAAAAACAAATAAAACTTACTACACAGCAGTAGTAACCAGAACAGCATGGTACTTATACAATGACAGGCACATAGACTAATGAAACAGAATTGAGAACCCAGAAATGGACCCAGCTATCTGCGGTCAACTGATATTTGACAAGAAATCAAAGCTATCAAATGAGGAAATGTCAACCTCTTCAACAAATGGTGCTGTCAAACTGAACTTCTACCAGCAGAAAGCTGAAACAGGATCCACATGTCACACCATACACAAAAATCAACTCAAGGTGGATCAGAGACCTGGGAATAAGGCCCCAAACCAACCAAGTATATTTTGTACAATGATTTTGTGTACTCCTTCTATCTTCTTTTGATGCTTCCTAAATCATTCAATATTCTGCCTATTGCATCCTTAAGTATTGCAGCTCAAGGCTTGAATTTGTTCATTCCTTCAACTTAAGAAATGAAGGGAAAGTTCATCCCTTTTGATCTTCTGGCTCCAACTCTGTACATTTCATTATAATACTCTTCTTCACCTTCCCAAGCTGCCCTTGGAAATCTTCCATTCAGCTCCTTAACTTCTTGATTTCTTCCTTTTGCTTTGGCTTCTCAGCACTCTTTTGCAACATGGTCTTTTCTTTCTCTTCTGTCTTTGTAATGACCTTTTACATTCTCCGTGAATTATATTCTTGATATCCTCCCCACAGCTCATCTGGTCTTTGCCCATTCATATGTCAAAGTCTCAAATTTATTTCTGAGATAGATTTTAAATTCAAGTGAGATAGAGTCAAAGTCAAACTTTTCTTTAGCTTCAGTTTGAACTTGCTTATGAATGTCTGTTGCACAATATCAGATCAGCACTGGGCCCAATTTTCACAGTAGATAATGATTCTTTCCACAGATGTAATTGATCTGATTCTCCTAAGGTCCGTGTGTATAGTCACCATTTATGTTTCTTAGAAAAGGTATTTGCAATGAATAAGTCATTGATTCTATCTCCAGGCTCATTTCTGTAACTAAGTCCGTGTTTTCCAACTATTTTTTAAATTGAGATTTTAATGAAAGTTTATAGAGAAGTTGGATTTCCATTCATTCATTATTGCACAGTTTCCTACCTGCCCCCCTCCCGATCACTTTTCTCTTTGAGAAAAAAAAAATTATTTCTTTGTTGTACAATTCCCCACCCTGACACCAGTCTACTTTAATATGCAGTTCTTATTCTGGACTATTGTAATGCAAATAATACCTAATCATATATTCCTTTTAAGCAGTTCTTTCACGCATCTGTTTCAATGCAGTGTACATTATTTATCTTCTCTTTTCTTAGTTTCTTCCCAACCTCCATGTCAGTCCTGTTTTATAACAGTGGCATTATGCATTATTTGTCCTTATGTGACTGAGATATTTCGCTCAATATAATGTCCTCCAGAGTCACCCATTTTGTATGATATTTCATGAGTTCCTTGTTTTCAATGCTGTATTCAATTTCAAAGCAATTTCAATGCTGTATTCCATGCATTAATATACCATAGCTTCTCTATCTGTTTGTTGATGAGCACTTGTGCTGTTTCCAACTCTTTGCTATTGTGAACAGAGCAGCAATAAACATCAGTGTGAATATATCTGCTTGGGTGTCAGTTATGGTCTCTTTGGGGTATATTCCCAGTAGTGGAATTGCTGGGTCAAATGACATTTCTATTTGCAACTTTTTGAGAAAGTACCATACTGCCTTCTATAGTGGTTACACCATTTTACACTCTCACCTACAGTGAATAAGGGTTTCAGTTTCTCCACAACTTCACCAGCATTTGTTGTTTGCTGTTCTGTTAAATTTTGCTTTTGTTACTGGGGTGAGATGATATCTCATAGTTGTTTTGATTTGCATCTCTCTTAGAGCTAGGGATTTTGAACATTTCTTCCTTCTTCCCTGTTTCTAGCTTTTGCAATCTCCCAATTATGCATCTTGATTGCATGTTCAACTGATTTTTCACTTTTTTAAAAAGAATATATTTTATTGATATTTTAATGAAAGTTTACAGAAAACTTAGATTTCTATTCATTCATTGTTGCATATTTTCCTACCTAGCTTCCCTCCCAGTACACTTTTCTCTTTAAAAAAAGATTCTTTCATTGTCATACAATATCCTCCTTCCCCCCAGCCACAGTCCACTCATATTCTGAACTGTTGTCATGCAAACAATACCTAAACATATGTTCCTTTTAAACAGTTTTTTTTACCTCAATTGTTTGATTACAGTGTTCTTTATTTATCCCCTCGTTTCCTGGTTTCTCCCCAACCTCCATGTGAATCTTGTTTTATAAGAGTGGCATTATGCAGTATTTGTTCTTTTGTGACTGAGATATTTCATTCAGCATAATGTCCTCCAGGGTCACCCATTTTGTAGAATATTTTTATTAGTTCCTTGTTTTTCAGTACTGCATGGTAGATTTCTGACTTTTTAGTGTTAGGGTTTTGGGAACTAGACTGCCAGACTTTTCTTCCCATTTATCTTATTCTGGAAGCTCCACAGAAACCTTTTCAGTATTAGAGCAACACATAACCAAACAATAGGCAGACCTACAATGTGAAAGGGTGCTCTGGTAAGTAAGTAAGTCTAGTAAGTAAGGAGTTGTGTTCCCATCCCAAAGGTAAGCAGTTTGGACCACCAACTGCACAATGGGAGAAAGATGGATAGATTAATCTTGTGCAAGTTACAGCCTCTGAAAACACCCTGGAGGGTCAGCCATTAGTTGGTTTCAACACCCTGGTAAAGAGAGTGAGTGAATGATAAAAACAAAAACAAAACCAAACCACCAAAGAGATGCTTCTTAGAACAAACCACCACACAACATGAAAAGGGCAGTAGTTAGCCAAGAGCAAAGCTGAGGAGGTGTGAACGAGTATGTTGTTGTTGTTGTTATTATGTGCCATTGAGTCACTTGTGACTCATAGTGACCCTCTGTACAACAGCTCTGAACCCTGCTTTATCTTGAGCCAACCTCATTGTCTCTGACATACCTACTGCCACTATCCCAGTCACTGAGTCAATCCATCTCCTCCAGGGTCTTCCTCTCTTGCATTGACCCTTCATCCTTCCAATCATGATGTTGTAATAGCAGCTTATATGCTAAGCATTATTGTTGTTGTTAAGTGCCATTGAGTCATAAGTGACTCATAATGACCCTATGAACGAAAGATCTGAACACTTGTATAACTCTTGTAATTTCTCCACATTCATAGAGTTTCCAGAGGCAAGCCATTTTGAAAATGGATGTCACTCCTGCTTTCATGCTTGTTTTAATCAGGAAGCTCCACCAAACACTGTCCACCATGAGTAACCATTAAGTTATTAGAGAAGCCATTTTGTTCTGTCATTTTAGGAAATGTATGCCTCAATAAGTTTGGCAGGAATATGTTTTGCTGAGTTTTTGTGTTTTAGTACAAGCTGACCTAGCTTGGTTACCATTCCCTGACTATAACCTGTACCTGGTTAGGGCCTGGCCACCCATGAGAAGTCAGAAACAATATTGACTCCTGAATGTGAAGAAATCTCAGCTGCCAACCACAGTGAACTTTGTGTAACCTCCACGCCCAATCTCTGAATATAAATTCAGTCTTTGCTTTCTCGAGGGGCCAGAATGGTAGTAGCTGACGTTCTTGACCTGCGTGTTTAATAAAGAAAGTTTGTTGACTCCTAAATTTTGGCTGAGTGCTTAGAATCTTGAATTTTCTGCCATAACAATGTCCCTCTCTAAGGACTGATCACTTCTTGCAACATGCTCAAAGTGTGTCAGATGAAGCTTCAAAATCCTTGCCTCCCAGAAGTGGACCGTCTTTACTCTCTCCAGGACAAACCTGATTGTTCTCCTAACAAAATCCATGGTATCTTCAATACTCTTCTCCAGAACTACAGCTCAAAAATATCAACTCTTCTTGTATCATTCTCAATCATTGTCCAGCTCTCAAATGCATAGCAAGTAATTGCAAAGACTGTGGCCTGGATCAGGCACACCTTAGTTTCTAGATTGATATCATTGCTCTGGAGAACTCTGGAGAGTTCCCTAACAAATATATTTCCCTAATGCAATTTGTCTTTTGATTTCCTGGCTGCTGGTACCAGGTGTGTTGATTGTGGAGCCAAGCAAGCTGAAGCTTGCCAGAAAGATTATTGGAAATGAGAATCACAGGGGAGAGGAATGAAAAAAGGAGACTCACATTGTGGGTGATTGTTGTTGTGAACTGTCGAGTTAGAACTGACCCATAGTTGACCCTCCAGGGATTTCTCAGAGCCAGTAAGCCACACAGGGGATTATTGTTAATTTTTCTCCCATGGAGCAATGGGTAGATTCAAACCGCTTTTTTTTTGGGGGCCAAACTTTTTAATTTAATATTCTGCAGTTGTTTAACACACATTTAAATGGTCCTATTGGGGTAAGGGAAAGGGATAGTTCTTGCAGATTCCCAAGGAAATGTCAGACAATATAGGGCCAGCAATTATCCATGTGGTTGGGTTTTTTTTTTGTTTACTGAGTGAAAAGCACTTTCCTTATGTACGCATCTGTTCTCAGGTTTTTTACACTGAGAACACTGAGATTTCAGTTTGAAGACATCCTGAAATCTTAAAGAGTAGCAAGCCCAACCACCCTTCTATATTATCCATCTAGCTTGTTTATACAGGCAGAATGATTCATCTGTCCATTTTAGATGGCTAGATGTTTGTGAAAGATCTTAGTATTGCTTGCCTCATCTACTGGGATTAATCAAATAGAAAATGGCCTTCAGGAACAGTTAAAGATAATTACAACACTAATACACAAGTCAAGTCTTACACATTTAACATTTGCTTGTTGAAAGCAAAATCTTAAAAGCAAATAAAATTAAACATGGTTACTTTTTTCAAGAACACAAAAATTATGGAGGGGATATTAACAGAAAAATTTAAAAAGTAACACAATTTATTCCTTTCAATAGTCCTTGGGTAGTTATGACAGACTAGGTCCCACTTTTTGCTTGTTTCACTCAACAAGGATGTTGGTCCAAAGTTTTGTTTGGTTTCAGTATCTGCTTCTCCCTCCCCCTCTATCAGATGGGCTTCTTCTGCTGACACCACCTCTTGGTGCTCTGCGGCTTAAACCACTTTAGGAATCATGTGGAGCTTGATACTTTGTCCAGTATCTTAGAGGAGGAAACCCTCGTTCTTGTTTGCCAACCTGATCACAGCCACTTGAGTAGAGATCACTTCAGCTGCTTGGGTAATTGTCTCGACTTCCACCACATCCGTCTAGTGAACTGCTGTAATCATCATAGTGACTGCTTCTACCGTAAGATGGCAGGGCCCTTGTGCAGGTGGAGAACCCCATGAGTTACCATAACTCTCATCAGAATCTCTGTAGGAGCCTCCACTTGGATGATCTGAATAATCACCATCACGACCATAGCCATCTCCAGAACTATCGTCTCTGGATGGATAGTCCTCGTGTGAACTGGAATGACCATAATCATGATATGTATAATCTCTTTGTGGTGGTGCATAATCTCTCGTATCTGAGAACTAGGGTAATCTCTGCTTGAATAACTATCTTTAGTAGACTATCCATCGTCTCTTGGGGACAAATAAACATCTCTATGTAAAGGTAAGAGTTCTCTTCTTGGTGGACCTCCATAACTATCTCTTCCACGTGAAACAGGTGCTCTTCCACCCATTCCACTGCTGCTTCAAACTGGTCTTGAGGGGGCTGATCTTTTAGGAGGAGTTCCTGCCCTTTATGGTGGTGGTCCTCTTTTCACTGGCAGTGCTCCCTGGGAAGAACTCTTGTTAAAATTCATAGAATATCCACCATCATCCATGTGACCCCTATGTGAAGGGGGTCCCCTGGTTCCTCCACTTCCTCCTCTTCCACCTCAAAGATCTCTTGGAGGACCTCTGCTTTTTGGAGGTGGAGGCGGTCCAAGCCTACCACTTTCCAATGTTGGATTGTTCCACTTTGATGGCCTTTCCACCCAAGGACTTCCCGTTCATATCTCTGGCTGCATCTTTGGCATCTGCCGGACTTTCAAAAGTGACAAAAGGAAATCCTCTTGATTTGTTGGTTTCTCCATCTTTCATCAAAAGCACTTCTACAATTTGTCCATATTTGCCAAACACAGCTTCCAGGGCTTTCCCATTTTTTTTCTGTACTGAACCCGCCAATGAAGAGCTTTCCTGGTGATCAGCTTCAACCATTTTTTCCCCCGGGAGTGTGTATTTACTGCAAACCCGATGACCGTTCCAAGCTCCTTTGAAGCTCACCAACCGGAATTTTGGTGAGGCTCCACACGAGGGCCTGCCGCTGGGTCGGGGACTAGAAGGAGAGGCCGATCGCACAGCTGACAAACCACGTAATTTTATACTGGCAGTGCAATTATTTACCACTGAAGAGGTAGTATTGTCAAACTAAAATACTCTAACTCATTGCCATTGAGTCAAAACTGATTCATAGCTGACCTTCCAGCAGGTTTTTCCAAACTATAAATCACACCAGAGGAGACTACACATCGTCCTCCAGTGTTGCTGCTGGTGGATTTGAACCGCCTTTGGATTAGCAGCTCAACTCCCTCTAGACTAAGTCGCCAGAACTCCAGTGAGTAGTGTAGTTAATATTATAAGCCTAAGTCTGCTGTTAGGGACTTCTCCAAAGTACTGAAGAGCAATGGTGTCTCTCTGGAGACTAAGGTGCGTCTGATAAAAGCCATGGTCTTCACAATCACTTGTTATGCATCAGAGAGTTGGACAATGACCAAGGAGGATAGAAGGAGAATTGATGCCTTTGAGCTGTGGTGCTGGAGAAGAGTACTGAGAGCACCATGCACTGATAGGAAAACAAACAGATTCCTCTTGGAAAGGGTTAAATTGGGTGGCTCCTTGGAGGCAGGGATTCTGAGGCTCCATCTAACATACTTTGGACATGTGAAGAGAGACCGGTCCTTGGAGAAGGACATCATGCTTGGGAGGGTAGAGGGACAGTGCAGGAGGGGAAGGCCCTCTATGAGGTGGATTGATTCAGTGACTGGGATAATTGGGATGGGAGTGTCAGAGACAGTGTGATTGGCACAGGACAGAGTAGAGTTTAGGGCTGCTGTACATAGGGTCGCTATGAGTCACAAGCACATAACAATAAACAGGAAGCAGGGTTGGCCACCCACTTCTTAAATAACAGATCTCTACAAATCCAATAAATAATGGAGGAACATGAATAATTATAATATTAGTGGGTCGCTATGAGTCGCAAGGAGGGACTGGTCCTTGGAGAGAGACATCATGTTTAGGAGAGTGGAGGGATGGCGAAGGAGAGGAAGACCCTTGATGAGATGGATTGATTCTGTGAGTGGAGTGGTGGGAATGAGTGTGTCTGAGACAGCAAGGTTGGCACAGGATAGAACGGTGTTTAGGGCTCTTGTACATAGGGTCGCTATGAGTTGCAAGTGACTCGATGACACATAACAACAACAAACAAACAAATGAATGGTTGAATATAAAACCAATGTTCCTGTTCACTCAAATCGCAATAAAAATTGCTTTTTTTTTAAGAAAAGCAATATGCAAAGGGATATGACAAAGAGGTGGTGGCTGTGCATGAAGTGTGTCGGCTGGGAACCAAACCCTGGGTTTCTTGCATGGAAAGGGGGATTCTACATCAATGGGTCACCAACGCTCTGAAATCAGTCTGATGGGTGTAAAATCAAGATGCTGGGGGCTGGGGAGGCTCCAAGCAGAAAATCTGTTTTCTGACCTCGTCCAACTTCTAGAAGCCAGTGTCATTCCTTGAGTTGTGGATAAACCACCCCAGTGTTGGTTTTCATGATTCCATTTCCTCTGACCCTTCTGCCTCCCTCTTAAAAAGATTCTTGTGATTTCACAGGACCCATCTGGGCAATCCAGGATAATTTCATTTTGAGACATCGAAGTCTCTTTTACCTTGGGAGGGACTATAATTACAGGTTCTTGGAATTAGAATGTGGACATCTTTGGTGGATCATTGTTCAGTCTAACACATTTGACAAGGACACCCAAGGACTCAAGTCTCCTACATAGAAGTAGGAACCAGGCCCAGTATCTCTGAATGGGAACTCCCTTCAGCACCTACCCTTTCC
>NW_006400052.1:1477478-1480857 GCF_000299155.1 Elephantulus edwardii | reverse complement strand
TTTATTAAATTTAAATTTGAATCAATGTTGAATGTTTACAATATTATCTTGGTATCCACAGCCAGAAAACCAAAAGACAAATTGCATTGGGAAAGTCTGCTGCCTAGGACCTCTCCAAAGTACTGAAGATCAATGATATCAGTCTGGAGACTAAGGTGTGCCTGATCCAGGCCATGGTGCATCAGAGAGCTGGATAATGACTAGAGATGAGAGAAGGAGAATTGATGCCTTTGAGCTGTGGTGCTGGAGAAGAGTATTGAATGGCTGCCACATGAACAAACAGGTTCACTTGGACAGGGTGAGACCAGGCTGTTCTTTGGAGACAAGGATTCTAAAACTTCATCTTTTTCGAACTTTGGGCATGTTGCAAGGAGGAACCAGTCCTAGGAGAGGGACATCTTGCTTGGGAGGGTGGAGGGACAGTGCAAGGGCTAGGCATGTCAGAAGTGATAAGTTTGGCTCAGGATAGAGCAGGGTTCAGAATACATAGGGCTGCTATGAGTCGCAAGTGACTGGAAGGCACATAACGATTATAGTTCACAGCTGAGGCACCTGAAACCTTATTGCCTTTCTCCTACAGGCTTGTTTCTCCTAAAGTTAATAAGCTGCTAACAGAAAGGTGATGCCTTTCAGGCAGGTGGTTTGCATCCCCCTAGGGCCCCACAGGAGAAAGCTGGGCAGTCTCCTGCCATGTGATTTACATCCTGAACACTTGCTGGGGGGTCAGCTGTGAGTTGGTTCCGGTTCTGACTTGTTGGCGATGGTAGGTAAGTGGGGGTGTTCTTCTAAGTTTCATAGTATTTTGTCTCTAGATTCTGACCAGTTGTGACCCTCCTCATGATGATCAAACATACCAGGGACTCATCTTTACACTACTCCAGCCCTTGAAGGAGGCTTGAATCAGATGCTGAATTGGTTTCAATTCATGGCAACCCTACTGTGCAAGTAGAACTGTGATCCGTTAGATTTTCAGTGACTGATTTTTCAGAAGTAAATTAATTTTCAGATCTTTAGATCTTTTTCTTCAAGAGAGCTCTGATGGTGAGGTCTGTAGAGAGTTGGCTGGTAACCCAAAGGTGGTGTCTCTCTGGCAGTTGGAACTCACCAGTGTCTTTGCAGGAGAAAGAAGGACAATCTCTCATGCTACTTACAGCCTCTGAAAGCTCTCCAGAACATCAGCTGTGAGTCAGTTCCAACTTGACAGCAATGAGTGAGTGAGTGATTATTCTGAGCTGCCTCTGGATTAGAGGTTAGAACCTCTAACCTTTTGATTGGCAGCTGTCATGAGCCTTGAGCCTTAATGAATTACTCAGACATATTACAAAAGCCAATTACAATTTAGTGATTAATTAATTCATAGCAACAATTCCAATTTACCTACCTTGCAATTAATAAATTAATCACAAATATTGATTCATTGATTCATAACAAGCATCAGTTAATTGCAATTTATCTACATTGCAATTAATAAATTAATCACAACATATTGATTCATTAATTCATAGTAAGCATTAAACAGTTAATTGCAATTTATCTACATTGCAATTCACAACTTCAGCACATGTTGATTCATCAACATTGGAGAACACTCACTCACTCACCCCGGGATCCCAACTCCTCGTCATCTTTTGCCTCTCATGGTCATTGGTGCAGTCAGGGGGTTCTCCTCTAGTTCTGCAGGTCGATGTAGCCAGGGGTTCCCAGCTAGTTCAGCAATTCAATGTAGCTAGGGTTCATAGGTGTGGGCAGAATCCGCCACCGTCTTGGTAGCTCATGTCCATCAGTGTAGGCTAGAGTTCTTGGCTCTGAAAAGAGCCTTTGGGTCTTCAGTGTTCAGCTCAGTGTTCCCGGTTGAAGTGGAGAGTGTATCAGGTTGAGCTCTCTGGGGTATAAATACCCTTAGCTTGGCTACTAGATGCTACATCATATTCAACCAATGACATTCAACTTTGAGTTTTCAACCAAATACATTAGTCCCAGAGCAACACAGGTTTGACCAATCATGTTCTATTCTTGGCAACATGGCATTAGCCAATCATATCTCCTTATCCAGGGTCTGCACCTGTTGTGATCAGAGGACCCTAGGCCTCTATGAGACCTAATTGGACATATTAACTCTTCAGTCCATTTTCACAAATATTCTTAACATAAATTCCTAACAGCAAATTCCTAATGTATTTCTTATTTTAATTCTCACATATGATTTAGCAAGTTCTTGACATATTTCCTACCTTAATTCTTAGCATATAGCTGATTCTCAATATATTTCTTACTTTTAAATTTACAAGTTATGTTCTCTTGGCAACATGGGGCAGTAACAAGTTATATTCCCTTATCAGGATTTACACAGTAACTTTACAGGCAAGTTATTATCAGTTACATTGCCATATCAAGGGTTTGTACCTCCTGTGGTCAGTGGGGCTCTAGGCTTCAAAGAGGCTCATTTCGGCATGTTACACTGCAAGTATATTTTTTCATAAATATTCTAATTTCTATACTTAAGCATCAAATTCATTACAATATTTTCCCACAGCAAAATACAATTTAAGATATCTCATAATATGTTATAGCAAATTAATATATTTTTCTTACATTTAAGCTGCTAATCACAGCAGCCAAACTCGTAATTCCATTGGGACTTCTGATGATCTAGTAAGGAGTTGTACTGCTAACCCAACAGCCAAAGTCAAGTGGTTTGAAACCACCAACTGCTCTGAGGCAAAAAGACAGGCAGTCTCTTCCTGTGTGATTTGTAGCCTCTGGAAACCCCCTGGAGGGCAGTTCAAACCCAGCAGCAGCAGCCCTACAGGTGAGAAGTGGAGTAGTCTGCTTTCGTAGAGATTTGCAGCCTTGACAAGCCTACAAGGCTGTTTCTTCTACTATGTTCTGGATTTCTGTGATCTGGAATCTAAATGATGATAGTGAGTTTGGGTGGAGTTTTGACGTGGCTTAAGCAAAATTTACTCTTTCACAGATCAGGAGGCCAGAAGGTAGAAAGCAAGGTGTAAGCAGGATTCTGCTCCTTCCAGGGCCTCTAAGTGAAAACTTTCTCCTTGCCTCTTCCAGCTTCTGATGGCATCATGTCACTTCAATCTCTACCTTTGTCTTCATATGGCTTCTCTTCTGTGTGCCTCTATTTTTTAAATGTTTTTCATTACATTTAGAGCCTCCTGAGGAGCCCTGGTGGCACAATGAATAATGCATTGGATCACTAATTAAAAGGTTGTCAGTTTAAAATTATCAACCACTTAAAGACAAACATTTTTTTATTATTAAATTTTATTAGTTTTAATGAACATTTACAGGGATTTTGGGTTTTCATTCCTTCATTGCTGTACCATTCTCTCTACCCTCCTCCCCAGTTTGTTCTTCTTCCCCC
>NW_006400052.1:1465141-1476887 GCF_000299155.1 Elephantulus edwardii | reverse complement strand
ACAACAGTGGCATCATGCAATATTTGTCCTTATGTGACTGGGATATTTCACTCAGCATAATGTTCTCCAGAGTCAACCATTTTGAATAATATTGCATGAGCTCCTTGTTTTTCAATGCAGCATAGTATTCCATTGTGCGAATATACCACAGCTTCTCTAGCCATTCGTTAGACAAACATTTTACTCTCATAAAGATTTATAGCCTTAGAAACCTAATGGAGGGTCACTAAATTGGGTTTGGTTTTGGGGAATTATTCAAAGGACCCATGGTGGTATAGAAAATTAATTATTGGACTGCTAGCCTAAAGGTCAGGACTTCAAATATACCAGCTCCTGAGGGGAAATATGTGCAGCCTCCTCCCATTACAATTTATAGCTTCAGAAACTTGGTGGAGGTTGCCATCTGCTGGAATCAATGGCAGTGCATTTGAATTTTCTTTTGTTTGGGACTATCAAGATGATCTCCGTATCCCCAAGTTCTTAATTACATCAGCAAATTTCTTTTCCCCCAAATAAGGTCTTATACACAGGTTCTGGGGATTAAGACATAGATACACATTTCTGCTCACACCATTCCTCCCACTCATGCTCACTGTCCTCATCATCAAACCTGAACCAGCTCGTAGCTTACCCTTCACTGCGTTTTCAGAGGCTGTAAATCACAGGAAAGGAAATTGCCAATCTTTTTTCCACAAAACAACTGGTGGATGCAAACCACTTGCCTTTGAGTTGGTGGTGCAAGTCCTTACCACCAGGCCACCTAAAATTCCTTTTCTTCCACTAGAGGTATTAGTGGACACAAGGGGGTCTTTGCATAGTCACTTGTCAATACAACAAACGGATTGTAATATCCACAGCACTGTATTGTAGATCTGGGAAAGCAGAGAGAATTCTCTCTAAAAACTGCCTCCATGTTCTAAAGGTTATTGGCTTTTAAAAAATTATTTCTGTTTTTTAAAATTTATTATTAATTTCAATGAAAATTTACAGAGGCTTTGGATTTCCATTCATTCATTGTTGCACTTTTCTCCCCTTCCAACCCTCGCCTCCCCCCGCCCCCCAGTACACTACCCTCTTGGAATAGTAAAAGAAAAATTCTTTCATTGTTTTACAATCCCTCCCCTCAGATCTACTCCACTATGTAGCCTTCACTCTGGACTGCTGTCATGACAATAATACCTAATCACATATCCCTTTTAAACAGTTTTCTCCCTCATCTGTTTCAATGCAGTATACATTATTGAACCCATCTTTCTCAGTATCCCCCCAATCCTGAGGTGAGTGCTGTTTTACAAAAATGGCACCATGCAGTATTTGTCCTTTTGTGACTGAGATACTTCACTCAGCATAATGTCCTCCAGCGTCACCCATTTTGAATTATATTGCATGAGTGCCTTGTTTTTCAATGCAGTGTAGTATTCCATTGTGTGAATATACCACAGCTTCTCTATCCATTCGTTTGTTGATGGGCACTTAGGTTGTTTCCAACTCCTTGCTATTGTGGACAAAGCCGCGATAAATATGAGTGTGCATATATCTGCTTGTATGTCAGGTATGATCTCTTTGGGGTTTATTCCCAGTAGTGGAATTGCTGGGTCAAATGATATTTCTATTTGCAACTTTTTGAGAAAGTGCCATACTGCTTTCCACAGTGTTTGCACCATTTTACACTCCCACCAACAGTGAATAAGGGTTCCAGTTTCTTCACAACCTCGCCAGCATTTGTTGCTTGCTGTTCTGTTAAATTTTGCTATTCTAACTGTGGTGAGATGATATCTCACAGTTGTTTTGATTTGCATCTCTAAGAGCTAGGGATTTTGAACATTTCTTCACATGCTTGTTAGTCATCTGAATGTCTTCTTTGGGGAAGTGTCTTTTCGTATCCTGTGTCCATTTCTATTGGATTATTTACCTTTATCTTGTTGTGATGCTCAAGTATTTTATAAATTCTGGATATAAGTCCCTTGTCTGACATGTCATTACCAAATACTTTTCCCCAGTCTGGGGCTTCCCTTTCTACCCTGTTGGAGAAGATTTTGGATGTGCATAGGGATTTGATTCTTGGAAGGTCCCATTCATCTATTTTATCTTTTCCTGGTTGTAGATTAAAGATTTATTTCTTCTTCATCTCTTTATTGAACATTTACTCTATGTTCCCATGTATGTAGGGAATGTAAACATTGTAGTGAAAACATATATTTAGAAAGAAAAAAAGTATTTTTCTCTTTAAAAGCTGCAGGATGGAGTTGAAGCTGAAACAAGAACATTTTCCTGAAAATTACTATGTCAAACTCCCTTTTCCTTGTACTCTTTTATTTTGTTGGTTCCCCCCCACCCCGTTCATGATTTATTTGGTGATTTAGTTGGTATGACATATTGTTGCATTGCATATATGTAGATCTTTACAAAACATTACATTATCAGAGTAGCAATGTACATTACTCTGATAAACATAGTATACAAAATAAGATCCTTTAGAACAATAATGCACAAGACATGCAATATTGAATCTGTACATTGGAACACAGGATGAGACTGAAAAAACAAGAAGGTGGAAGTTAGTTAAAACACAGAGAACATTCTAGTTTTCAGGGCAGGCGTAGTATGTGTGACACTGGCAGTGGTGTCTGAGACGTTGTGGAATTCTTTTATACTAACTAATTTAGATCTACACAGGTAAGTACCGTTAGGACATAGCTGTAGGGTTTTATGGACCATTCCTATGTCTACCTTTAGGAAATTAATGTTTTTCCTACATTGTAATTTTACTGCTTTAATCACAGATGAGATAAAAAGGACAACATGCACAACCCCCAATTAAAGTCCTTTTGTAGTCTACACACTGAAGTGGTGCAATAGAAGACTTTCAAACTGCAGCTCCCCCCTTTTGTTATGTAACTGTTGTGTTTGGTTCCAGGTTCCATCGAATTGGGTCTGACTGGCACAGGAGCGGATTTCCCCTCCTTCTCCAGCGTAGCATCTAGTGGATTTGAACAGGCCACCAGAGCTCCCTTGCAGCTCTTTTTGGATTCCCTAAATTGTATCTGCACTCTTCTTCAAACAAGCCTCTTCCTCAGGAATAAGAGCCACCTTCACGACGTCCGAGATTCCATTCTCCCCCAAGATGCAAGGAACACTAAGGAAGATTAAGGAACATTTAATTCCATAAAGATCCTTAATCATGGTGGAAATTGAATATATCTGCCCAAGATTCTTCATTATACTTTCTGCTTCATCTGCCACAGACTGTCCAATGGCCTAGGAGGTATGGCCTTTCATTTTGGTCACTTCTCAAGCAATGTCATCTGCCTGTTTGTGAACCTCTTTCCTCTGTTCAGCACCTAATTCATGACATAAATTTTTCAGGGAGACACCAGCCACATTCATTATACCCCATACAGGCACACTAGGGTCTTTGTGTTCTTCAAAGGTCCGCCCATGAGAGTTCAGTGCATGAACTCCCAGCCTCTCCCCAATTAGGTAACGAGACTGTGCTGAATCCAGATTGCATCCACTGCCAATAACATGGTTTTTGGGGAAGCCACTGATCTTCCAAGTCACGTAGGTAAGAATATCCACTGGATTAGAAACAACAGCAACTTGCAGTTTGGACTGTACTTTACAACATTAGCAATGATGAATTTAAAGATGTTCATGTTGGGCTGGACCAAATTAAGATAGCTTTCCTCCTCCTGCTGATATGCTCCTGCTGTGATAATAATCAGCTTGGAATTTGCAGTTACATTATGGTCTTTACCAGAGACAATTTTTTTTTGTATTCTAAGGGAAAGGCCACCATGGTGATGATCCATTTTCTCTTCTTTTAATTTGTCTTTCATGACATCAACAAATGCAAGTTCATCTACCAAGTTCTTCATTAAAATACTGATGGCATAGGCCATGCCAACAACTGTAACAAGCCCAACAAATATAATCATATTCTGGGAGGTCTGTTCTTCCTTAAGAAGATTCTGAATCAGCTGATCCTTGAGAGTTGCTGTATTTCATCAGCTGGCCTTCAGTGGCATGAGGTGAAAAAATCCCGACTCTGCAGCTGCAGCTCCAAGACTCCTGCATTCTTCTTTGGAACCAGCCAAGGCCAGTTCCTGATGCACTATAATCCTCTGCAACAAAGACATTCCAAACTTTGTCAAGCCCTATCCTTATATTTTCAAGTCCCTTCCTTTCAAGCACAGGTCAAATTAGCAAACTAGGTAACAATAAGACTGTGAGGTCAAAACCTTTGACCAGTAGGGTGAGACACAGCCCTAGCTTTTGCATCAGATCTAAATCAAAGTGAACCGCCTGCTGGTATGCTTGTTGGTCAGGTTTACGTTGGCCTAAGCAACCTTCTGCAGAAGTAAAATGCCTTGCTGAGATCTTTTGTTCTGCTGTGTTTCTGTTGTAACACTAAGCCACATTTATAACAATTTGAAGCCTACTTTTTCAGGGTTAACAATTTATTTGGGCCATAAAAAATAAACTAATGTCATTTAAAGGCATAAAGAGGAATAAAATGATGTGCTAATTTAGACAACATGACCAAGAAGGGTCTAACTAATTGTGTTGGGGTTTGGGTTTTTTTTTCCTTTCAATAATTTTCATTTGCATGAAAATTTACAAACCCTACTGGGCAGCCTTCAACATGGATTGCATCTCAATGTCAAGAAAACAAAGATTCTTACCATTGGACCAATAGGCAAATTATAATGGATGGAGAAGAGGTTGAAACTGTCAACAACTTCATCTTGGTATCAGTAGTCTGGAAATCAGGAGACACATTGCACTAGGAAAGTCTGCAGTTAGAGACCTCGCCAAATTATTGAGAAGTAAGGCTGTATGAAGCCTGAGTGTGCTCTTCTGGCCATTTTGAAAATGATCTTCAGAAGGATTTTGCTTGCAAAAGATGGCCAATCTATTTGGAGCTTGCCACCTCACAGCCTGCCTTCAGATAACCTTGATTTGAGTTCTTGTTCTATTGCTTTTATTATTTTCTTCAACCTTTAGCAGGTCTGTTCACCACTCTGGAAGCCCCTTCTCCATGGAAGGGGAAAGTAATAATACCTATTTCGAGTTAAAATTAGACTACTGGGAGGATTGGAAGGGGGCAATCATGGTGGCACGAGAGCCAGAAGTTCTGTGCCTGACTGTGGTCCCTGGTAGGTGATGGAGAGACGTCCAGCCCCTGAGGAGAGCTGCCTAGCTGCTGAAGAGAGCTACCCTCTCACTGCGGAGAGCCTCTCAGCCTCTGGGAAGAGCCACCCAGCCCCTGGGGAGAGGCATCTGTTGTGTTTGAGGAACTTTATCTAAGCTACTTTTCTTCATCTCCTTCTCCAGTACACCTGTAAGTAACACCTCCAAAAAACCCTTTCCTTTGTAACTCACAAATTTGTTCTCTCTAAGTTTGCTCCCTTTCCTATAGGTAATTTGAACACTGAGCCTTGTTCCAGAACCTGAACCCTGAGCCTGGTTCCAGAGACAAAAG
Organism: Elephantulus edwardii; assembly: GCF_000299155.1. Classification (NCBI taxonomy): domain Eukaryota; kingdom Metazoa; phylum Chordata; class Mammalia; order Macroscelidea; family Macroscelididae; genus Elephantulus; species Elephantulus edwardii. Next base: position 1,471,402 of record NW_006400052.1, on the reverse strand, counting down.
GTAAATATAACTGCCAGCTAAGAAAGCAAAGGTGGATGGAGCCTCAAAGTTCAGCCAGCCATTCCCACTGGACTCACCCACACAAACATCTTGCAGTCCAGACCAAAAAAAAAGGTCATAAAAATATCTTCTAAAAGAACAGCAAGAAACCCCAACACCCTCTAAAAAAACCCTGAAATTATAAAAATTAGAGCAGAAAGAAATGAGATAGAAAAACAGGAAAACATTTGAAACCATCAACAAAACTAGGAGTTGGTTCTTTGAAAGGTCAATAAATCGACAAGCCTCTAGCAAAACTAACAAAGGAAAAGACACAAATAATATGAAGATGAAATGGGCAACATTACAACAGAGCCAACCAAAATTAAAAGGCTAACATTGGAATATTATGAGAAACTATACTCAAACAAATATGAAAACCTAGGAAATGGACAAATACTTAGAAATTCACAACCTACCTAAACTGACACAAACTGAAATTAAACATCTGAACAGACCCATTATAAAAGAAGAAATTGAAAAGGTAGTAAAACAACTTCCAGCCAGAAGAGCCCTGGACCAGATGGTTTTACAAGTGAATTTTATCAAACATTCAGAGAAGAACTGTCACCAATTCTACATAAACTATTTTAGAAAATAGAAAAAGATGGATTTTCCCAGACTTATTCTATGAAGTAAACATATGCTTGATACCAAAGCCAGGTAAAGACACCACCAAAATAGAAAACTGTAGGCCAATATCTCTCATGAACATTGATGCAAAAATCCTGAATAAAATGCTGACCAATAGAATCCAACTATACATCAAAGAAATAATTCACCATGGCTAAGTGGGATTCATAGCAGGTATGCAAGGATGGTTCAACATAAGAAAAATAATCAATGTAATTCATTACATAAATCAAAGAACAAGAACCACATGATCCTATCAATTGCAACAACAACAACAACAGGACTTTGACAAAATACAACACCGTTTTCTGATAATAATACTCAACAAAATAGGATTAGAGGGGAATTTCTTCAACATAGTAAAAAGTATATATGCAAACCTGAGAGCCAACATTGTTCTCAATGGAGAGAGATTAAAGGCATTCCCTTTAAGAACAGGAACTAGGCAAGGATGTCCACTGTCACCTCTCCTATTCAATATTGTATTGGAAGTCTTAGCCATAGCAATAAGGAAATAAGAGGTATCTAAATTGGCAAAGAGGAGGTAAAATTATCTCTCTATGCAGATGCTATGATAGTATACTTAGAAAACCCTAAAGACTCAGCAAGAAAACTACTGGACATAGTTGACCAACTCAGCAAAGTGGCAGGATACAAGATCAACATACAAAAATCAATTGGATTTCTCTGCAGTGGCAAAGAGAATACACAGTTGAGCTAATAAAAACAATACCCTTCACAATAGCTAATCACAAGATTAAATACTTGGGAATATATCTTACCAGAAGCACAAAGGATCTATTAAAAGAAAATTATAAAGGGAGCTCTGGTGGACTAGTGGCAAGAAGCTGTACTGCAATCCCAGAGACACACAGTTCAAATCCACCAGTTGCTTTGCTGGAGAAGGAGGGACAATTTCATCCTGTACCAGTCAGATCCAATTTGACGGTACATACACACACACGTTAAAAAATTTACAAAACATTACTACAAGAAACAAAAAGAGATATGGAGAAATAGAAGAATATACCTTGCTCATGGATAGGAAGACTCAATATTGTGAAAATGGCAATACTACCAAAGACAATTTACATGTTCAATGCAATCCCAATACAAATACCAATTACATTCTTCGATGAGATGGAAAAAGGCAATCTCCAGTTTCATTTGGAATGGAAAGAGGCTCCTAATAAGCAAAGCTCTCCTTAAAAAGAGAAACAAGGTAAGAGGCATCTCACTCTCTGATTTCAATTTGCTATGGTGGTCAAGACATTACTGGTACAATGACAGACACACAGATCAATGGAATAGAATTGAGAACCCACGAATCAAACCATCTACCTATGGTCAACTGATTTTTGACAAGGAGATGAAATAAGTTAAGTGGGAAAATGACAGCCTTCTTAAATGGTGTTTGCAAAATTTGAAAACCATCTGTAGAAAACTCAAGCAAGATCCACACCTCACTCCAAACACAAAAACCAACTCAAAGTGGATCAAGGACCTAGGACTAAAAACAAGGACTATAAACTTCATTAGAGAAAAGCTACGAACTCTAGAAGTCCTAACCCAAAACATAAACGGTCTTCCAAGCATCCTGAAAACCCTAAAACAGATGAATGGGACCTTCTAAGAATCAAATTCCTATGCACATCCAAAAACTTCTCTAACAGGGTAAAAAGGGAAGCCACAGATTCGGAAAAAATTATTTGGTAATGACATGTTTAATAAGGAACTTATATCTAGAACTTATAGAATACTCGAGTGCCACAACAAGATAAAGGTAAACAACCCAATTGAAAAATGGCCACAGAATATGAACAGACATTTCACCAAAGAAGACATTATAAAAAAAAAAGACATTCAGATGGCCAACAAGCACATGAAGAAATGTTCAAAATGTATAGCTCTGAGAGATGCAAATCAAAACAACTATGAGATATCATCTCACTCCAGTAAGAATAGCAAAATTTAACAGAACAATAACCAACCAATGCTGGTGAGGTTCTGGAGAAGCTGGAACTCTTATTCACTGTTGATGAGAGTGTAAAATGGTGCAACCACTATGAAAAGCAATATGGTGCTTTCTCAAAAAGTTGCAAATAGAAAAACTATTTGGCCCAGCAATTCCACTACTGGAAATATACCCTAAAGAAATCAGAACTGACATTCAAATAGATACAGGCACATCCATGTTTATTGTTGCATTTTTCACAATAGCAAAGAGATGGTAACAATCCATGTGCCCATCAACAATCAAATGGATAGAGAAGCTGTGGTATATTCATACTGCATAGGGATATATATATGTGCTGCATTGAAAAACAAGGAACTAATGAAATATTATACAAATATTACAAAATATAAATATAATGAAATGTTATACAAAATGGGTGACCCTGAAGGACATTATGCTGAGTGAAATATCTCAGTCACCAAAGGACAAATACTCCATTATGCCACTGTTGTGAAGTGGGACTGACATCGGAGTTGGGTAGAAATTGAGAGGGGATAAATAATGTATATTGCATTGAAACAGCTGAGGGACAAATGAGGGAGAGAACTGTTTAGGAGGAATATATGATTAGGTATTATTGTCATGACAAGAATCCATAATGAAAGCTGCATAGTGGAATGGATGGGGAGAAGGGGGATTGTATAAGAATGAAAGATTTTTTTTTCTACTTTCCAAAGAGAAAAGCAAACTGGGGGGGGAGGGGGAAGTGGCAGAGAAGAAAATGTGCAACAATGAATGAATGGAAATACAAAGTCTCTGTAAACTTTCATTAAAATAAATTTTTAAAAAAGGGAAAAAATATCTTCTTGCTGAACAATACACAAGCAGCTTCAATGCAAGACCACCAGAAAATTGTTAGGAGGCTCCCTTTCCCCTTCATCGCAATGCCTGTATTCACATGAAGCAGTCAGAGAGTTGTTGCTCCTATTCCCAGATGGGAAACCCACAAATAAAAAAGACAATCTCTTTGTGTATAAAAAAATAAATCACCATTGAACTATGCCCACTTTACCCTGTCTCCTCCAGTCCCCGCTATATCTTTCTCATTTCCTTTACCCACTCCCTCCACCCACAAAATTATGTAACCCTGTGATTTCACCCCTACCCATCCTCACCCCTCTGCTTTCACCTCTTACCTCTCATATTTCCATACATGTTTTTACAATAAAAACAACAAAAAGCAAACCAGAAAAACCACCTTAAAAAGTCTTGAGAATAGGCTTTTCGAGCTAGCGTGGGGTTTAGACTGGTCTTTGTGACCTCCCACCATGGCATACCATAGTCAGGGCCAGAAAGTGCAGAAGGTGATGGTGCAGCCCATCAACCTCATCTTCAGATACCTGCAAAATAGATCTCGGATTCAAGTGTGGCTCTATGAACAAGTGAATATGCGGATAGAGGGTTGTATCATAGGTTTTGATGAATATATGAACCTGGTATTAGATGATGCGGAAGAGATTCATTCTAAAACAAAGTCAAGAAAACAACTGGGTCGGATCATGTTGAAAGGCGATAATATTACTCTTCTACAAAGTGTATCCAACTAAAAATGATCAGTGAAGTGAAAATGAAAAGTTTTTGAGGGCAATTGTTTTTTTATTTTCCCCTTCTGTTTTAGGTTTTATTTTCTTTTGTTTTGTTTTAAATTGTTCTGAAACAGTTCATACTGTTTTGACTGGTCTTATATTATTGCCAGATCATAATAAATGCTTTGAAATTGTTTTTATTTAAAAAAAAGTCTTGAGAATAACCATAGTTTAATTAGTAAAGTTTGCTTAGTTAGTTTGCTTAGCTAGTAAACAATGTCTACCTTGATCATTGTGTTCTTTCAAAGAACTGTCTATGCACAAACAAAATGACAGCAGCTAATCACGAGTTTAGATAGGCAGGTCAAGGCAGCGGGTTTATGTTAACAGAAGGGGAACCACGCAGAGGAGGATAAACTAAAAAAAATCATGTGTCACCTAACTGCACATGCAGAAAGAGTTGAATTTGTGTATGTCCTCTTGTGTGCATTTTCAACAACAGCAAAATAAATAAACCAATAAAAAGAGAAGTAAGGATGCCACTTCGAAGACAAAGGTGCATCTGATTCAGGCAGTCTTTCCGATCACTTGCTAAGCATCTGAGAGCTGCACAATTATTAGTGGTGGCAGGAGAATTGAAGCCTTTGAGCTGTGGTGTTGGAGAAGAGCACTGAACATCCCATAGATGGCCAAAACAACAAACAAAAACGTCTTGGAAAAGGTGTGGCCAGTGTGCTCTTTGACAAAGGAGTGGAAGACCCTCAACTGGGTAGATTGACACATTGACTACAGCAATGGGCTTGAGTGTGTCAGAGATTGTGGGTATGGTACAGGATAGGACAGGGTTCGGATTTGTTGTTCATAGAGTTGTTTGTTCATAGGGTTGCTTTTGACTCAGCAGCACCTAATAACAAAAACAACAACAAAATGGATATCCTAGGAGCCCAGGTATGGCATAGTATTCTCTCATTTCTCTCTTCTTTCTTTTTTTTAATTAATTTTAATAGACATTTACAGAGGTTTTGGATTTCCATTCATTCATTGCCACACTTTTCTCCCTGCCCACCCCTCCCCACCAGCTTGCTTCCCCCTCCGAAGAGAAAAAAAATTCCTTCATTAGTATACAATTCCCACATCCCTTCCCCCCCACAACCACCCCGAGTTCACTTCTCTATGCACCCTTAATTCTGGATTCCTGTGCTAACCATAATATTCAATCATATATCACTTCTAATCTGTTCTTTCCCTCATCTGTTTCTCTCTTCTAAGTGATCTTTGAGTATCTTAGAGTAATAACATGTAAACTTCCAGTGTTTATCTCTCTGACCTTCTCCAAGGACCCCTCAGGTGACAGAAACAGTGAACCACTTCTCTATTAACCCAAAGTATGGTGGTTTGAACCTACCCAGGGATGCTTTGGAAGAAAGTTTGGAAATCTACTTTCGAGAGCTAACACTCACCGAATGCAGTTCTGCACTGAAACATGTAAGGTTACCAATTGAAATTGACCATTTGTTTGCTAAACCAGAAGGTCAGCACTTCAAATTTGCCATCTGCTATTGTAATGATTTACAGTCTAGGAAACCCTAAGGGGCTGTTCTACTGTATATTGATGTCACTATGAGGTAGAATTCGCATACAGGGAAGTCCAGTGAATACCACTATCATTCAAATATATGCACCAACAACCAGAGTCAAGGAAGAGGATATAGAAGGTTTTTACAACTTTTACAATCGGAGATTGATCGAACATGCAATCAAGATGCATTGATAATAATGGGTGACTAAAATGCAAAAGTTGGGAACAAGGAAGAAGATTCAGTAGTTGGAAAACATGGACTCAGTGACAGAAATGGAGCTGGAGAGAGAATGATCGAATTTTGCACAGTCAATAACTTATTCATAGCAAATACATTTTTTAAGAGACATAAACGCAGGTTATATACTTGGATTTCACCTGATGGTATGCATAGGAATCAGATCGATTACATCTGTGGAAAGAACCACTGGAGAAGCTCAATATCAGCTGTGAAAACTAGGCCAGGA
>NW_006400052.1:1460795-1463216 GCF_000299155.1 Elephantulus edwardii | reverse complement strand
CTATGAGGTGGATTGATTCAGTGACTGGGATAATTGGGATGGGAGTGTCAGAGATAGTGCGACTGGCACAGGACAGAGCAGAGTTTAAGGTGGTTGTACATAGGGTCGCTAAGAGTCGCAAACGACTCGACAGCACATAACAACAACAACATGAGCTAGAATTGACTCGAGGACGCCCAACCAACCCTCCTCTCCCGTCCAGAACTCTTCTGGCCACCAGGTGGCGATGCGAGCCTACGGACGAGGATCTTGCCGCCGCTTCGAGATTTTGAGAGGAATCAAAACATGGAGGGAGAGATAAGAATATGCTCTCACTTAATCCTTAACAATCCTAAAGGGAAAAAAATCTGCATATTTCCACTTTATAGATAAACTGAGGATTGGGCAAGTGATAGAGTTGCTTAAGTTTACATGCCTCAGAGACAAATGAGTTGAATTTGAACTTGGATGCTGTGACAATTAAATGTTTTCTCCTAAGCACAGGGGTACAGGTGTGTGGCTGTGGATCAGAGCACATGAAGGCAGGTGGGGGTTCTCCCTTAAATGAAAGGATCGATGTGTTTAGATAGTGACACTGATACGAATGAGAACAATCGCAACCAAAACACAAAATGGGAGGGGAAAAAAATCCAAACCAGTTGCAATAGCGTCAGTGTAACTCATGGCGCCCTCTGGTGTCCCAGTGGAGCTTTGCTCCTTAAAGCTTTCTTTTTCCTTGTATGAAAATTTATTCCTATCACATTTGGAGGTTTTGGGGTAAGCAATTGCACTGCCAACCTAAAGGCACCTGGTTCAAACCCATTTGGGGAAAAGGGAGGCAGTCTCCTCCAGTGTGATTTACTGCCTCTGAAAACCCACTGAAGGGTCAGCTATGCGTTGTTTCTGACTAGACAGTATGTAGAAACAACAACATATATTTTTTTACAGCATATTCTTTCCGTTTAATTTCCCTCCATTCATTCATTGTTACACATTTTCCTCCCTGCCCACTCCTTCCCCCCCAGTTAGTTTTTCTCTTTCAAAAGAAAAAAAAGAAAAAAAAATTCTTTCATTGTTATACAATCCCCTTCCCCCAAATCCACAGTCCAATTTATTATGCATTTCTTTTTCTGGAATCTTCTGATGAAAATAATACCCAATCCTATATTCCTTTTAAACAGTTCTCTCCCTTATCTGTTTCAATGCAGTATGCATTATTTTTCCTCTCTTTTCTTAGGTTCCCCTCAATCCTGATGTCAGTCATGTTTTACAACAGTGGCACCGTGCAGTATTTCTTTTTGTGACTGAGATATACTTCACTCAACATAACGTCCTCCAGTGTTATCCATTTTGTATAATATTTCATGAGTTCTTTGATTTTCTTTTTTTAAAAATTTTTTTTTTAGTTCTTTGATTTTCAATGCAGCACAGTATTCCATTATGTGAATATACCACAGCTTCTCTATATATTCATTTGTTGATGGGCACTTAGGTTGTTTCCAACTCTTCGCTATTGTGAACAAAGCCGCAGTAAACATGAGTGTGCATATATCTGCTTGGATGACAGTTACGGTTTCTTTGGGGTATATTCCCAGTAATGGAATTACTGGGTCAAATGGTATCTCTATTTGCAACGTTTTGAGAAAGTGTTATATTGCCTTCCATAGTGGCTGCATCATTTTACACTCCCACCAACAGTGAATAAGGGCGCCAGTTTCTGTGCAACCTCACCAGCATTTGATGTTTGCTGCTTCGTTGAATTTTGCTATTCTGACTGGGGTGAGATGCTATCTCATAGTTGTTTTAATTTACGTCTCTCTTAGAGCTAGGGATTTTGAACACTTCTTCATGTGTTTGTTTGCCATCTGAATGTCTTCTTTGATGAAGTGTCTATTCATATCCTGTGCCCATTTTTCACCTGGTTTGTTTACCTTTATCTTGTTGTCTTGCTTGAGTATTTTATAAATTCTAGATATAAGTCTCTTATCTGACATGTCATTACCAAATATTTTTTCCTAGTCTGTGGCTTTCCTTTTTACCCTGTTGGAAAAATTTTTTGATGTGCATAGGGATTTGACCCTTAGAAGGTCTCATTTATCTATTTTATCCTCTCCTGGTTGTAGGTTTTTCAGAATTCTTGGAAGACTGGTTATGCTGTGGATTAGGACTTCTAGAGTTCTTCCAAGCTTTTCTCTAATGAAGTTTATAGTCCTTGTTTTTAGTCCTAGGTCCTTGATCCACTTTGAGTTGGTTTTTGTGTATGGAGTGAGGTGTGGATCTTGCTTGAGTTTCTGCAGATAGTTTTCTAATTTTACCAACACCATTTGTTTAAAAAGAACTTCTCCAGTAGGGTAAAAAGGGAAGCCACTGACTGGGAAAAAGTATTCAGTAATAACATATCAGATAAGGGACTTATACCCAGAATTTATGAAATACTTGAGC
>NW_006400052.1:1452335-1453024 GCF_000299155.1 Elephantulus edwardii | reverse complement strand
AAATCAAAAGGGCCAAACTCGCTCAGCATTTCTTTTTTTTTTACAAAGGCAAGGCTGATGTGCCCAAGTTTATTGAAAATATTACAGCACAGCAAACAGACTCAAATGGCTCCACGTGGTGTTTCAAAATTCATCCCAACTGTGGGCTGAGTGACTTGCAGGTTGGACAGACTGCCAAAGTCCAAGAGTTCCAGCATTTCCTTAGTATCAGGATCTGCTTCAATGATCTCTTGATCCACGGCTGAAACCTCTGGTACATAATTATCTCTCCTTTCTCTCTCCTCCTCCTGCAGCTTAATGGAGATGCCTCTCACAGGCACTCTCTGAATCTGCGTCATCAGATGTGTAGCACAGCCTGCTATCTTGTTCTGGAGTTTCTTGCTGGGAATAATGGCGATCTCCTCACACACACGCTTGTTAGTGTGGAAGTCATTACCCAGGTGCATGTTGTATTTCTCAGTGATGACCCGGGCTGCCTTCTTCACGGTTTTGGTGCTAACGCGGCCTGTGTTGGCGGGTCCTTGGTGAAAGAGCCTCTCAGCATTTCTTAAGCTCAAGGAACTGAAGAACAAATTCAAACCTTGAATTGCTATAATCAAGGATGCCTTGTTGTTGTTGTTATGTGCCTTCGACTTGCTTGTGACCCATAGCGACCCTATGTACAACAGCCCTAAACTCTGCTCTGTCCT
>NW_006400052.1:1442783-1452235 GCF_000299155.1 Elephantulus edwardii | reverse complement strand
ACAAAGGAGATTAATCAGAACTGACTTTGACAAGCACTGCGGCAATTGGACAGTTAAAACAGACATTCGGATGGCGGGGAAGAAGAACAAACTGGGGAGGAGGGTGGAGAGAATGGTGCGGCAATGAAGGAATGAAAGCCCAGAATCCCTGTGAATGTTCATTGAAACGAATAAAATTTAATAATAATAATAAAAAAAATAAAAGTTGTTTATAATGCTAAAAAAAAAGGCTGTCATTTCCCCATTTAACTGGTTTCATCTCCTTGTCAAAAATCAGTTGACCATAGGTAGATGGATTAATTTTTGGATTTTCAATTCTATTCCATTGATCTATGTGTCTTTCATTGTACCAGTACCACCCTGTCATGACCACCACAGCACTATAGTAGGATTTGAAATCAGGGCGTGAGATGCCTCTTACCTTGTTTCTGTTTTTTAAGGAGTGCTTTTCTTATTAGGGGCCTCTTTCCATTTCAAATAAAACTGGAGATTGCCTTTTCCATCTCTTTGAAGAATGGGATTAGAATTTGTATTGGGATTGCATTAAATTTATAAGTTGCCTTAGGTGGTATTGTCATTTTCACAATATTGAGTCTTCCTACCGATAAACAAGGGATATTCTTCCATTTCTCTAGGTCTGTTTTTGTTTCTTGTTTTAGAATTTTCTTTGAATAGATCCTTTGTGTTTCTGGTTAGATTTACTCCCAAGTATTAATCTTGTGATTAGCTATTGTGAAGGGTATTGTTTTTCTTAGCTCCAGCTCTATATTCTCTTTTCACTGTAGAGAAATCCAACTTTTTATATGTTTTGTATTTTGAACTTGTATCTTGCCACTTTGCTGAATTGGTCAACTATGTCCAGTAGTTTTCTTGCTGAGTCTTTAGGGTTTTCTAAGTATACTATCATAGCATCTGTATAGAGAGATAATTTTACCTCCTCTTTGCCAATTTGGATACCTCTTATTTCCTTCTCTTGCCTTATTGCTATCACTAAGACTTCCAGTATTGAATAGGAGAGGTGATAGTGGGCATCTTCGCCTAGTTCCTGTTCTTAAAGGGAATGTCTTTAATCTCTCTCCATTGAGAACAATGTTGGCTCTCGGATTTGTGCATATACTTTTTACTATGTTGAAGAAATTCCCTTCTAATCCTATTTTGTTGAGTGTTTTAATCAAGAAAGGGTGTAGGATTTTGTTAAAGGCCTTTTCTGCATCAATTGATAGAATCATGTGGTTCTTGTTCTTTGCTTTGTTTTTCTTATGCTGAACTATCCTTACATACCCGTTATGAATCTCACTTGGTCATGAAGAATTATTTTTTTTGATGTATTATTGGATTCTTTTGGCCAGGATTTTATACAGAATTTTTACATCTATGTTCATAAGAGATATTGACCTATAGTTTTCTATTTTGGTAGTGTCCTTTCCTGGCTTTGGTATCAAGGATATGTTTGCTTCATAGTATAAATCTGGGAGAATTCCATCTTTTTCTGTTTTCTGAGATAGTTTATGTAGAATTGGTGACAGTACTTCTCTGAACGTTTGATAAAATTCACTTGTAAAACCATCTGGTCCAGGGATTTTTTTTTTTTTTGGCTGGAAGTTATTTTAATAACTTTTCAATTTCTTCTTTTGTAATGGGTCTGTTCAGGTGTTCAATTTCGGTTTGTGTCAGTTTAGATAGTTATGTTCATTTCCTTTAGGTTTTCATATTTGTTTGAGTATAGTTTTTCCATAATATTCCAATATTTGCTTTCTTATTTTCATTGGTTCTGTTGTGATGTTGTCTGTTTCATCTCTTATTCAGATTATTTGTATCTTTTCCTTCTTTTCTTTTGTTAGTTTTGCTAGTGGCTTGTCAATTTTATTGACATTTTCAAAGAACCAATTCCTAGTTTTGCTTATGGTTTCAATTGTTTTTCAGTTTTCTATTTCATTTATTTCTGCTCTAATTTTTATAATTTCATGGTTTTTTAGAGGGTGTTGGTTTTTCTTGCTGTTTCTTTTCAATTTGCTGGAGATGTTGGGTTACAGAGTCAATAGTAATTTTTTTCTGCCTTTTGATGTGTTTGCTTATTGCTATAAATTGACCTCTGATTAATGCATTGGTAAGTGGTCTTTTCATGGTGGAATGCTAGTGTCACTGTGTATATAAATGATTCTAATTGGTTACCTGGACCTTTTGATATTACAGGACTACCATATCACAAGAAGAAGGAAAAAGTATAGATAATTATACCACTGGAGCTGTTGGAACCCCTATTTGCTTAGAGAAAAGGCAACATTGTCTAAAATTATTGAATGAGGCTTGGTTATTTATTATTCGAAATGTAACTTTAGGAAAAAGAAATTTCTTTATATAACTGCAAAAGGGTTTAGTAATAATAGTAGATAATGTTCCAATTTTGCCTCCATGCCAAATTCTTGTGTTTGCCTATTTGAATGATTGGACACACTGGACTCAATGTAGAAATGAATCTGCTGGAGTTCTCATTAATACTTCCTATGGAAGTGTCATCGATTGGAACCCCTTTTGGTTCTGCTTGAGGAAAAGGTCATGGGTTAGATCTCAAATGGAACAAAATTAACAATACTATAGAGACGACGAGGACTCTTCTTCATAGGGTCGTTATGAGCCGCCTGCGACTCGATGGCACTTAACAACAAACAACATAGAGACACATAACAAACATGGTATTTATAGTATGGAGGAGGAATGGCTGCCCCTTCCCCACACATGCCTGGATATCCTTATCAAAAAGGCATTTGGATATAAAGATCAGCATTAGGAGCTATTAGGTTGTGGAGTGGTTTAATGACAAGTCATTCCAATAAGTATATATTAAATTTTAAACAAACTGTTATGAAGTATATCCAAAGCTGTGTTGTTACCTTATGTATTATTAAAAGGAATTATTAATTAGAATTATAAAACAGGATTAATAAATTGTTGAAACTGTACATTATATACCTGCTTAAACAGAGAATTTGGTTTAATGTGTCCAAAGAAAGTATACATATTTTAAGAGCTAGAGCAGGTGTTTGGTTACCTGTTAATATGACTAGGTCATGGTGAGACTCTTCCAACTCTTTAATAATTCAGGCTTCAGTAGAAGGATTACTAAAAAGAGCAAAAAGATTTATAGGCGTTTTAGTAGCTACTATTATGGGTTATCATTGCTGTAATTGCAACTGCTGCCACTTCTGGAGTGGTTCTCTCTCAAAGTGTTCAAACTGCTGAATTTGTACAAAATTGGCATAATGATTGGGAAACTTTGTGGTCTATTCAAAGGCAAATAGTTGCTGAAATGCATTCAGAACCTGTTGATTTACAGCTAGCAGTAGCCTTATTAGGGGATCAAGTTGTGAGTTTACAAAAACAGATTCAACTAAAATGTGATTGGAATAGAACTTCATTCTGTGTTACACCTGTAAATTATGATGAGTATGTTTCCTTGGGACAAAGTTAAAAGACAGTTATTTATACATCAAAATTGATCTCAGTCTATTTTAGAACTCCAAAATCATATTCAGCATACCTTTAAAAGAAAGTTAAAGTTAATTACAGGGCAAGAAATTTTTTAACAAGTTTGTAATGGTGTAGCTTCTTTAAGTCCTACAAAAGATATCTCATCTTTGATTGGATCTACTTCAAGTATGTAATTGTAATCATATTGCTGTTTCCTTAGTCTGTTGATGATACCAAGTCACCAACCACATGAACCAACAACAACCTGCTGTGTTTTCTGTTATGATTAACAAGGAGTTATTTTAAAAATTAAAAGAAAAGGAGGAATTGTAGGGTTAATAGTGGGTTACTTCAAAGCAAGAGGTATGTGTCTTCAGGACTTGGCTATGTGACTTGCATTCAAGGCATGCCAAGAAAAAGGACTGCAAACGGTCTTGAGATTCCTGGGAACACATACCTCCCTGAAGGAGAGAAGCAGAATGTTCTTGATAAAATGTTACAAATACGTGAAAGCATGATTTATGAGCATAAAGAAGTTGACTTGGTTCAATTTCTCATCTATAAAAAGTTCTTCACATGAATCCACCCCATAGTGTCTTCCTGTTTACTAGTCTGTATATAAACACACTGTAGCCCCCAATAAAATTGAGTTGGCTCCCTGAACCTCTCCTGGAATGGTGTATCTCTGTTTTGCTTACCCCCTTCAGGGTGTCACAGCTCCCTGCCAGCAAACAGACAGTGACACAGCATAATCCCTGCAACCAAATGCAACAACCTCACACTCAACAAAATGGATTGACACAGTGACTAATAATGGGTGAGCATGTAGCAGATTGTGAGGAGGGCACAGAATAGGGCAAAGATCTGGTCTGTGGGGTTGCTATAGGTTGTAATCAATTCAGTGAAACCAATATCATTTTCTTGGGTAAGATTCCAGCTGACAGCATCAGGCATAAAGGCTTTGGTGGCTGTTTCTCTCTGTCAAGGTGACTTCAGGTACAAGTCTGATTGTTGTTATATGTGATGTCCACTACAATTCATAGCAACCCTATAACAATAACCCTGAACCCTGCTCTATCATGAGCCTGTCTCACAGTCTCTGACACACCGGCTTTCATTGTTACAGTCTATGTTAAACTATCTCATCTGGGGACTTTTTCTGCTGTCTACTCTTCCAAAAATGATGTCCTTCCCTGAGGACTGGTCCCTTGTGGCCACATGACCGAAGTATATGAAATAGAGCTTCAAAACCCTTGTCTCCAGGAAGCAGCCTGATTTCACCCTCTCCAGGACAGACCTGTTTGTTCTATTAGTGGTCCATAGTATGTTTGATATTCTTTTTTCAGCATCATAGCTCTACTGTCATCCTTAGTCATTGTCTAGCTCTCAGATGCATAGCAGACAATTTAAAAGCCATGGTCTGAATCAGGCACACTTTAGTCTCTAGACTGACATAGTTTCTCTTTTTTAAAAAACCGTGTTGACTCTCCTAATTTATTAAAACAAGGAGACTTTTCATTCCCCCCCTTAATCTCTTTCAGTAAGGTTTTATAATTTTCTTTTTTTAATTGAAAATAAAATTTTTATTTTATAATGGTTTATTCAGTTACAAAGTTTGTATACATTGTTTTCCACACCAGATCTTTCCCCTTTCCTTTACCCACCCCTCCCTCCACCCATCAAATTGTGTGACTCTATGATTACCCCCCTCCCCCACCCATCCTCACCCCTCTACTCCCACCTTCCCCTACCTTGGATCCTCATACATGTTCTATAAGAATGTAAAATAAAGTATTTTTCCTTATAGGACTGAGTTCACGTAGCATAATGCTCTCTAGTCTCTCCCAAGTTAGGTAGTAATTTACAAATTCATTGCTCCTACGTACTGCATAGTATTCCATCATGTGAATGTACCATAGTTTCTCAGTCCATTCTATTGTGGTTGGGCATTTGAGCTGTTTCTGTGTTCTTGCTACGGAGAATAATGTTGCTATGAACATTGGTGTACAAGCCTATGTTTGTGCCTAAGTTCTCATTTTCTTGGGGTATATTCCAAGCAGTGGACTAGTGGGCTCATACAGAATTTCTCTGTCCAGCTTTTTGAGGCAACGTCAAACTGCCTTCCAGAGTGGTTGTACCATTTTACAATCCCACCAACAATGTATGAGTTCCTATCTTCCACATCCTCTCCTAAATTTATTACTTGCTCTCCTGTTAAACTTTGCCACTGCTACTGGAGTGAGATGATATCTCATTGTAGTTTTGATTTGCATCTCTTATTGGGGCATTTCTTCATTTGTCTGCTGGGCATCTGAATATCTTCCTCTGAAAATTCTTTCCATGTCTTTTGCTCGTTTTGTAACTGGGTTATCAGTGTTTTCCTTGTGGAGGCCCAGGAGTAAGTTTGTGTTATGAGACTTTTGTCTGAGATGGTATTGCCAAATGTTTGTTCCCAGTCAGTAGGTTTTCTTTTCACTCCGTTGGAAAATGTTTTTGATGCACACAGGGATTTAATCTTTAGAAAGTCCCATTCATCAATTTTATCCTCTTCAGATTGTGCATTTCTGGCTGTATTTGGCAATCCCTTTATACTGTAGACTAGGCCTTCTAAGTTTGATCCCAGTTATCTCTTATGAACTTAACGGTTTTGGGCTTTACCTCCCAGGTCTCTGATCCACCTTGAGTTAATTTTTGTATATGGTGTGAGATGTGGGTCCTGTTTCTGCTTTCTTCAGGTACTGTTTTGCCAACACCATTTGTGGAAGAGCTTGTAATTTCCCCACTTGATAGGTTTTATATCCTCATCAAATATCAATTGACCATAGATAGCTGGGTCTATTTCTGTTCTATTGGTCTATGTGCCTGTCATTGTACTAGTACTACGCTGTTTTAGTTACTATTGCTGTATAGTAAGTATTGAGGTCAGGAAATGCAATGCCTCCCACTTCGTTTTTGTTTTTCACAAGTGTTTTTCTTATTTGGGGTCTCTTTCTTCTCCAAATAAACTCGACAGTTTCCCCTTCTAATCTCTTTGAAAAATGAATTGGTTGTTGTTATGTGCCATCGAGTCACCTGTGTATAGCAGCGTTGAACCCTGCCCTATCCTGAGCCAGTCTCACTAATTCCAACACCCCCCCCCCCCATTGTCCCAGTTACTGTATCGATCCATCTCATCTGTGATCTTCCTTTCCTGCGCCCGTTCAAGCATGATGTCTTTCTCCAAGGACCAGTCTCTCCTGGCCACATGCCCAAAGTATGTGAGATGGAGCTTCAAAATCCTAGCCTCCAAAGAATGACTTGGTTTCACCCTTTCCAAGACAGACCTATTTGTTTTCTTGGTGATCTATGCTATTTCAAGACTTTTCTCCAGCACCACACTCAAAGGCATCAATTCTTCTTCTGTCATCTTTAGTCATTGTCCAGCTCTCTGATGCAGAGCAAGTAATTGCAAAGACCGTGGTCTGGATTAGGTGCACCTTTTGATAGGATTGTCATTTTCATGATATTGAGTCTTCCTACCCATGAACAGGGAACATTTTGCCATTTATTTACATCTTAATGGCATCTCACAAAAATGCTCTGTAGTGTTCATTGTACAGGTATTTTGTGTCACTAGTTAGGTTCACTCCCATGTATTGCTTTCTTGGTTTTCTTCTCTGAGTTCTCTTTTTACTGTAGAAGACTCCCATTGAGATATTGATCTTGTATCCTGCCACTCTACTAAATTGATCTTACTAGCTCTAACATTTTTTTGGTTGAGTCCTTGGCGTGTTCTGTGTACACTACCATATCGTCTGCATATAGCAATAGTTTAACCATCTCTTTGTTGATCTGGATGCCTTTTATTTCCTACTCTTGTCATATTGCCCTAGCAAGCACTTCCAATACAATATTTAAGAGAAATGATGACAGTGGGCATCCTTGTCTAGTCCCTGTTCACAAGGAAACTGCTTTTGGTCTTTCTCCATTAAGAATGATGTTGGCTCTTGTTTTTGCATGTATACTTTTCACTATGTTGAGGAAATTTCCTTCTATTCCTATTTTTCTGAGTGTCTTTATTAGGAATGAGAGGTGGATTTTGTCAAATGCCTTTTCTGTGTCAATTGCTAAGATCATATGGTTCTTGTTATTTGCTTTGTTAATATAGTGAATTATGTTGATTGTTTTTATTATTTGAACCTTGCATGCCTGTTATGAATTCCATTTGGTCATGATTAATAATTTTTTTCTTTTGGATTCTATTAGCTAAGGTTTTGTTAAAGATTTTTACATCTATATTCATGAAAGATATTGTTCTATAGTTTTCTTTCTTGATTATCTTTGCCTGGTTTTAGTATTAGAGTTTATGTTTGCTTCATAGAATGACTTTGAGAGTGTTCCCTCTTTTTTAATTTTTTGAAATAATTTAGGTAGAATTGGTGCTAAATCCTCTCTAAATGTTTGGTAGAATTCAGCTATGAAGCCATCTGGTCCAAGACTTTTCTTATGGGGAAGTCTTTTTATGATCTTTTCAATTTCTTCTTTTGTGATGGGTCTGTTCAAGTGTTCTATATCTGTCTTTGTCAATCTGGGTAGGAGATGTGTTTTAAGGAATTTGTCCCTTTCCTCTAGGTTTTTTTAATTTATCAGAGTATAGCTTTTCTTATTATTCTGATATTATAGATTTAGTTTCCTCTGGTTCTGTTGTGATGTCACCTGTATAATTTCTTAATTGAGTTATCTGTTTCTCTCTCTCTAGTTTGTCAATTTTATTGACCCTTTTGAAAATCCAGCTCCTGGTCTTTTTGATGGTTTCATTTTTTTTCTGTTTTCTAGCCCATTAATTTCAGCGCTTGTCCTGATAATTTTTTTTGATTCTAGAGGTTTTAGGATTAGATTGTTGTTCTTTTTCTATTTGCTGAAGGTGTTGAGTCAGATTATTGATTCTTCTTCTTTCTTCCTTTTCTATGTGTGTGCCTATTGTTATGAACTGCCCCCTGAGGACTACCTTGGCTGTGTCTCTGAAGTTTTGGTAAGTTGTATTTTCATTTTCATTTGTTTCAAGGAACTTTTAAATTTCATTATTTATTTTATAACTCAATTGTATTCTAGCAGAGAGTTATTTAGTTTCCACATGGGTGGCTTTGTAAGCTTTACTTTTTTGTGGTTAATTTCTAGTTTTATGGCATTGTTGTCTGAGAAGGTTATTTCAGTGTTTTTTTAATTTCTTGAAGCTTGTTTTTTCTTCTGCTATGTGATCAATTCTGGAGAATGTACCATGTGCACTTGAGAAACAAGTGAATTTTTAGTTGGGTGTAGTGGCTGATTGTATAGTTTAGATCTTTTGCATCTTTGTTTCCTTTTGAGTTGACCTATCCTTTGGTGATAGTAGTGTGTTGAAGTCTCCTACCACTATTGTGGTACTTATCTCTTTCTTTCTTCAATTCTGTTAACTGTTGTTTGATGTATTATTCAGTTCTGTCATTTGGTGCATAAATGTTGACCGAGGCTATGTCTTCTTGATCTATTGTGCCTTTCTTTATTCAGTATGAATGGCCCTTCTTATTTTTTTATGATGGTTTTCATTCTAAAGTCTATTTTTTTCAGAGATTAGTATTGCCATTCTTGGTCTTTTGTGATTGTCATTTGCTTAGTATATTTTTTCCAGACTTTGACTTTGAATCTGTCTTTTGCTTCTTTTTTTTAGAGTGTCTCTTGTAGGCAACATATTGATGGGCTTTTTTCTTTTTAATCCATTCTGCTACTCTTTTTCTCTTGATTGGCACATTTAGTCCATTTACATTGTTGTTGTTCTGCGCCGTTGAGTCACTTGCAACTCATAGAGACCCTATGTACAACAGCCTTAAACTCTGCTCTGTCCTGTGCCAATTGCACTGTCTCTGATACACCCATCCCGATTACCCCAGTCACTGAATCAATCCACCTCATAGAGGGTCTTCCCCTCATGCGCTGTCCCTCCACCCTAACAAGCAGGATGTCCCTCT
>NW_006400052.1:1430984-1439728 GCF_000299155.1 Elephantulus edwardii | reverse complement strand
TCCAAAGTACTGAAGAACAATGTTGTTTCTCTGGAGACTAAGGTGCATCTGATACCATGGTCTTTGCTATCACTTGTTATGCATCAGAGAGTTGAACAGTGACTAAGGAGGATAGAAGGAGAATTGATGCCTTTGAGCTGTGGTGCTGGAGAAGAGTACTGAGGGTACCACTGAGGGTACCATGGACTGCTAGGAAAACAAACAGATTCATCCTGGAAAGGGTTAAACCAGGCATCTCCCTGGAGGCAAGGATGCTTTAGGCAGAATATTAAATGATCCAGAAAGTATTAAAAGAAGGTGGAAAGAATATACTGAGTCACTGTATTGAAAGGAATTGGCAGACACAGAAGAATTTCATGAAACAACATATGATAAGAGCCTATGGTGATGAAGGAAAAAGCTCAGACTGCTTTGAAGGGAATAGCAAAAAATAAGGCCCCAGGAATAGATGGTATACCAAATGACATATTTCAGCTAACAGATGCTGCCATTCACATTAACTGTGGTTATTTTTAGGCCACGCTTTACTTTTGTATTTTTGCTGTATTTCTTTTTCTGTTATTTCTGGTTCCTACGATCCATCCACTTTCCTTTGGCATCTCTGTGTGAAGGACTTCACTTAAAATTTCTTGTAGTTTTGGTCTTATTTTCACAAATTTCTTAAGTTTCTTCTTTTCTGCAAAGGATCTGATTTCTCCTTCATATTTAATGGAGAGCTTTGGTGGGTACAGGATCCTTGGCTGACAATTGTTTTCTTTCAACTTCCTGTACGTCATGCCATTGTCTTCCAGCGCACATGGTTTCTGCTGAGAAATCAGAAACTTAATCTGATTGTGTCCCCTTTGTAGGCAACTCTTTGTTTTTCTTGCACTGCTTTTAGTATTCTATCCTTATCTTTTAATTAGAATTTGTTTATTATATGTCTTTTTTCAAATATTTCTTTTTTTAAAAAAAAAAATATTTCTTTTTTTCTGCAAGGCCCAGGCAACTCCCTCTAGGAGAACCCATTCCAGGGCACTCTGCCCTTCACAAAGAAAAGAGAACTCTCGCTGGTGTTCCCGTCTGCTTCTCCAGGATTTGTTGCATTACCACACTGCTTATGATATGTTTGATTTTCTTTTTGAGTCTAGTCTATTTGGTGTTTTCTGTGCTTCTTTAATGTGAATTTTCATGTTCTTCAAAACACCTGGGAAATTTTCTTCTAGTACTTCTTCCACAATTTTCTCAGTAACTTCCCTGTCACTCCCATGTTCTGTAATTCCAATGTATGTTGTTCCTATTTGTGCCACCTCACATAATTCTAAAGTTTTCTTCATTTTCTTTACATTTCATCTCTGATTTTTCTTATATTATGTTTCCAGTGAGGCTCTTGCTTTCCAGCTCACTGTCTGTTCCATTTCTTCTTTTCTACTTTTTTGTCCTACTGATGCACATTTCTGCCATTTCAGTTTTATTATTCTGTATTGCATTTTCATGCTTTTCTGTTATTTCCATTGTTATGTTGCCTGTATGTACCCTCTGTCTTGTGATAATTTTTTTAAGTTCTTGTTCCCCTTTACCTATACTATCAATTTTTACTTCCAAAGCTTTTCAAGTTGTTCCTTATCAATATATTTCTTCTGGTTTGTTGCTTTTGGGGTATTTGCTTTCTTATGGCTTCTGTTGTTTCTTCCATCATTTGCATCTTCTTCTGTAGCTGTTCATATAATTCCACATCAACATATTTCTTCTGGCTCTCTGTATCTGGGGTGTTCATTGGGTTTGATTTTTTAGGAGAAGGATTATTTTGTTTTTTTCTTGATGACTGAAACAGATTATAGCTTTCTTGATATTATGTGACTTTTTTCTTAGTACATGTTAGGTTATTGTAACTATATATTGACCCAGAGCATGGCAATGTTTTGTGAAGCACCTATATATTTGTCCTCCTTTCTTGGCCTCAGGTCCACGGGGCCACGGGCTGGTCAGCAGTGTTTTAGCCAAAGTACCTGAATGGTAAAACAAGAAGTCTGTTCCCTTTCAGAAACCGTGTCTTTGCCAGGCTCGACCCAGCCTGGCCCCTTCCACTTGAGCTTAACGGGTTCTACATAGTATAGCTAGACAGCTGGCACTGAACAGAAGAGATGGGAGCTGGGTGGTCACCAGGCAGTGGGGCAGCAGGTGGTGGGGGCAGCAGTCTATTGTTCTGGGGGATTGTGGTCTAAAACTTCAGCCCCTCAACCTGGCAGGCAGTGGTTCTGTCACCAGCCAGGATGTGAGTGCCCCTGGGCTGGGCAGTAGCCTTTAGCAGACACAGGGGAAGAGGTGGCTGGAAGACTCTTCCAGGCTGGCCATACTTCACAGGTCTTGGCGTCTTGTAGCAGAGTGAAGTTAAGGTCCCCCAACAAGACAGGTGCAAGTCATCATTGCTCTTTAGCACTCCAGAGAGATTCCTGACAGCCGACTTGCCTAACGTGACTTGTCTTTTGATTTCCTGACTGCTGTTGCCAAGAGTGTTGACTGGGATCTGAGTAAATGGAAACTGTTAGTCTCTTATTTTAGAGGTGAAGGTCTGTCAGCGAGGAAGAAAGCAGAAGTCACTCAAAGAAGAGGATCATTATGACCCTTTACAGCTCCAGTGTGTCAACGGGAGAGAGATTCTTTTTTACTTCTGTAACAACTTGCTTTATCCTTAACTAAGCTTCAAGTCTCAAGAATGAGAGGGCAGGCTTATTTGTGTTCTCACATTAAGCTACTACTTATTAACTTTCTCTGTTGCCTTATGGTGTTGGAGAAGAGTACTGAATATTCCATGGACTGCTAAAAGAACAAACAAATCTGTCTTGGAGAATGTGCAGCCAGGATATCCTTAGAGGCTAGGATAGAGAAACTTGGACTCATATACTTTGGACACGTTGTCAGGAAGGGCAAGTCCTTGGGAAAAGGCATTATGCTGGGAAAGGTGGAAGGTCAGAGAAAGAGAAGATCCTTAACAAGATGGATTTACATAGTAACTGTAACAATGGGCTCATGCATATAAGAGACTGCGAGGATGATGCAAGAGAGGCCCAGATTCTGTTGTCTGTAGGGTCGCTATAAGTTGTAGCTGACTCATTAACACACCTAACAACAAGAACTGCCTTTGAGAATGATTAAGATGGTCCAATCTTGATTTCTTCAGCCAAGGAAACCCTATGGATCACAGAATATTATCCAGTATAGTGCCAGAAGATGAGTCCCGTGGGTTGGAAGGCACTCAAAATACACAGGAACTGCAAAAACAGACTCAAACAGATGGTGAAAAGGACACAAGACTGGACAATGCTTTTTTCTGTTTATGAACAAGGTTTCTAGAAGTTGGAATCAACAAGTTACAACAATAGCAGTAACGATGAAATGTTCTCTACACAGGTGGATGAAGTATAGAGATATCTGGTAGGGTGTTAAATGAGCTATGGGAAAAGGTATGGCAAATCCCTTTATCCCATATTTTATGCCACATTCAACATTTCCTTGGATGAAGCATTAAAAATATTGTCCCACCACAGGATATGAACATACACTTCACCAAAGAAGACATTCATATGGCCAACAAGCACATGAATAAATGTTCAAAATCCCTAGTTCTAAGAGAGATGCAAATCAAGACAACTATGAGATATCATCTCACCCCAGTAAGACTAGCAAAATTTAACAGAACAGCCAGCAGCAAATGCTGGCGAGGTTGTGGAGAGACTGGAACCCTTATTCACTTTGGTGGGAGTGTAAAATGGTGCAACCAACATGGATGACAGTATGGTACTTTCTCAAAAAGTTGCAAATAAAAATACCATTTGACCCAGCAATTCCACTGCTTGGAATAAACCCCGAAGAAACCATCACTGCCACCCAAGCAGATATATGCACATCCATGTTTATTGTGGCATTGTCCACAATAGCAAAGAGTTGGAAACAACTCAAGTGCCCATCAACAAATGAATGGATAGAAAAACTGTGGTATATTCACACAATGGAATATTACGCAGCACTGAAAAACAAGGAACTCATGAAATATTATTGCAAATGGGTGATCCTGGAGGACTTTATGCTGAGTGAAATATCTCAGTCACAAAAGGACAAATACTGCATACTCCCACTACTGTAAAATGGGACTGAGATCGGGTTTGTGGGGAGATTGAGAAAGATGGGATAAAGAATGTATACTGCATTGAAACAGATGAGGGAGAAAACTGTTGAAAAGGGCTATGTGATTATGTATTATTGTCATGACAGGAGTCCAGAGCAAACGCTGCATAGTGGAGTGGACCTGAGGGGAGGGATTGTATAACAATGAAAACATTTTTCTTTTACTTTTAAAAGAGTGAACTGGGGATGGGTGGGCATGGAGAAAAGTGCAACAATGAATAAATGGAAATCCAAAGTCTCTGTAAATTTTCATTAAAATGAATAATTATAATAACAAAAAAATTTTAAAAAATTTGCACATTTAAATTCTTATTTATTCTGATTTTTTAAATTGAAGGTTCTTCTTTTCCCTTCAAATGTACTTAGCACTGTTGTTAAGAAAGTTTTCTCCAGGCAAGCGGAAGTAAGCTACGAAGTGGCCGCGCGTGCTCGGCTAGCCATGGCTGCATCATCTATGGATTCTCTGGAGTTCCATGCCAAGAGACCTTAGGGTCCAGAAGAGGGGGAAAACGACCTGGACGAAGAAGATGAGAACGATGAAGCTGAAAGTGCTTTCTCTCTGCAGGAAGTGTTACGGCTCGGAGGCACCAAGCAAGATTACGTCATGTTGGCTGCTTTGGATGAAAATGAAGAATTGGTGGCAAAAAGGAGCAATTGATGATCTTAAACAAGGTGAACTGGAAGCATTTATTAAAAATCTTAATTTGACCAAGTTTGCAAAAACAGTCTTCATTGAAGAAGATGACGAGCCAGCTAAAAGAAGAAAATGCCAGCAAAAAGAAACAAAGTCATCTAAAGTAAATAATAAAAAGCAAAATGCAGCAGAAAATGAAAAGACATCTGTCAGCAATATCAAGAATAAGAAGAGACAGGAACACCTTGATGGAAACAACACTGCCATCCCAAAAAAGTTTTCTCCTCTGAGTTAACTAATTTGATCTCATAAGAACAAATACTGCATAAGACCATTGTAAAAATACAGGGATAACCAGTAAAACATGTATGTACCGGAATCTAAGGTGAGGAGGGGTGGGAGTAAGAGGTGAGGATGGGTAGGGGTGAAACCACAGGGTTGCACACTTTGGTGTGTGGAGGAGGAGTGGAGAAGAAAAATGAGAAGGATCTGGGTGAAAAGACAGGGTAATGATGGGCAAGGTACAATGGTGATTAATTTTATAAAACATAATGCATGAGAATGATTGTATGAAGCATAATATGAATGAAAAATAGTGTGAAACACAACTTATATGAACCTTGTAAGTAAACCAATAAAAACCCTGTTTTTAAAAAAATCAACTCTTTCTCAAAAAGGCAGTCCTGAACACATTTCATTCCTGAAATGAATACATATGACTTCACATCCCCCCACCCCCCCCGCACCCCTCCCATCCCCCCAACCCCCCCATCCAAACATTTCCCCCTCAAATAGGCTTACCATTCTCGTTTAAAAGTTGACCATAAATATGTGCATTTATTTCTGGACTCTCAATTTTATTTCAACTGGTCTATGTATCTATTGTTATACTACCATATTGTTGCATTGGGCTTTTTTTTTTACCATATTGTTTTGATTACTGTCATTCTAATGTATTTAAGCGTAAAGTGTTTAGTCCTCCTGCTTTGTTCTTCTCTGAGTGCATTTTCTATAAAATCAGTTATTTCATTAATTAAGAAGATATCTCCTGAAGTTTCCATGAACTGGTTATTGGATTAATACTAGAAATATAACAGTGGAAGAGGAGAACTGTTCTTGGTCTCTGAGATATTATCATCTAGAAAAAGTGAGAACCAATAAGAATATTTTTAAAAGGTGAATGGTAATATGCTTACATATTCTATATTCCCCAACAGGAGGATACATTCATAAGTTTGTTGATACACACAGTGATATGTCCATCCATACACATAACAGCAAGGGTGAATCTCATAGCCATTTCATTGAGAGAGAAAGAAGTGAGACGTCTAAGAAGAGTTCAGAAGGATGACCCCATTGGTAACAAAAGAAGCAGCAGAACTTATTTACAGAGGTAGAAGTCAGGGGAGCAGTTGCTTCTGTGGGTGGACATAAATTGGGACAGGGCATGAGGAGACTTTCTGTAACAATGCCCTAATTGCCTTCTTGTTGATTCTGACTTGTGCTGACTCTATGTATGTCTGAATATAGCTGTGTTTTGTTGTTGTTAAGTGCCATTGAGTTGTTTGGGGCTCATAGTGACTCTATGTACAACAGTTCTCAACTTTGCTCTATCCTATGCCAACCTCGTCACCTCCAACACAACCAGTCACTGAGTAAATCCATTTCATCTAGGGTCTCCCTCTTTTGCGCTGTCCCTTTACCCTCCCAAGCATGATGTCCCTCTCCAAGGACTGGTCTTTCCTTGCAACATGCTCAAAGCATGTCAGACGGAGCTTCAGAATCCTTGCCTCCAAGGTGCAACCTGGTTTCACCTTCTCCAGGATGATTCTATTTGTTCTCCCAACAGTCTATGGTATATTCCATACAGCACCACAACTCAAAGGTAGAAATTCTCCTATCGTCCCAAATCATTGTCCAGCTTTCTGATGCATAGCAAGTAATTGTGAAGACCATGGCCTGGATCAGGCACACCTTAGTCTCCAGACTAATATCATTGCTCTTTAGTACTCTGGAGAGGTCCCTGACAGCAGATTTTCCCAATGCAACTCGTCTTTTCCTGGCTGCTAGTTAAGTGACTGACTTTTCAGAAGTAGATTGTCAAACTTTGCTTCTGAGACACTTCGTGGTAGACTCAAAGCTTCAACTTTTGGCATTTACAGTGCCCACTAGTTTCTAGGGGAAATGCGAATGTTCTAAATCTGAATCTGGATGATGGTTAACTAGTTGTATACACATGCAAAGATTCACAAGGCTAATACTTAGAATTAGTGCATACATGGGCACTCACGAAGGCATGCACGCGTGCGTACACACACATACACACACACACACACACACACACACACATACATTCAGAGGTGTATATGTTTGTTGAAACACCTTAATTGGTATTCTGTCATTCTAAGCGGCTTGTCAATCATCAGTACCTTCCTTTAGCATGTCTAGACTTCTTTTTAAGTACTGCTGGTTCTTGATCATATGCTATTTCCTGAGATGGTTCAGTACCGATCCATTCTTTTTGGTACAGGTTCTGCGTATTTCTTTAACTTTTTTTTTATATACTTCTTGAGCCACTCAGCATTGTGCCTATAAAAATCCTTAGTATTACAACTCTAGTGACCAGTGGAGTCTACCTAAAGGCAGGCAAGAGGCCTTTCTTCATAAGTGGAGGGCAACAGGACTTACAGAATGATATTATTGCTCCAGCTTCAGATTTTGCTAATAGTTGACTAAACTCACAGTCAATTCCTTGTCTGTCATTTTTATGGCTGTCCAGGCAACCTCTGAGTCCACTCACCTTTGATTCTGTGTTACTTTCAAGAGGCCTTTAAATGGTTGCCCTATAAGATGTTTTTAGTTTTTGCCCTCTCATTTTCACGTAGGTTGGCAGTGGAGGCCCAGCTGCTATGACAGGTGTATAGGGGTGTATAGGAACACTACCTCAGCTCCATATACACAAAGACGCTGTTGTTGTTGCTGTTAGGTGGAATCAACTCTTGGCTGACCCAGCACAGGAGGAGATTGTTCACCTTTCTCTCATGCAGCTGCTGGTGGATTCAAACCTCCTGCCTTTGAGTCATCAGCGTGTCTCCTTATACCCACTAGGCCACGCTGCTATTCCATAACCATAACATTCAAGCCAATAGTCTCCTCTTCCTTCTGCTGAAATTTCCCACACAGCTCCAGCAACTCGGCAGAGGTGTATTCCTGCATCATCAGGGGGCAGGAAGGTGGAATTTCCCATGTATAATCATCAGGCTCTGGCTAGCTTTCATCTTACGGGTAGTTAGTGACTGTGCCTGAGGAGAGGCTGCTCTGTGGCTGGGGTTGGCCTCCCTTGTGGTCTGGCCACCTCCTTCTGGTGCTCTCCCCGCCCCCTTGCTTACTGGCACTGCTTATACAATCTGGTGGTGAGGACGGTAATATGCTGGGCTGCGCTCAGCGCTCCTGCTTACGGAAGGGAGGTAGTGGGGGACAGCTAACCTGGGCTCCTCCTGCATGTTCTTTGCTCTGGCTTGCACTTGCTCTCCCTAAGCTGCCTACTCTTCTACCTCCACTTTTGCAAATCTGCAGATGAGCATCTCTAGTTGCCCATCCTGTTTGCATAGATGGCTATTTAAGATATCAGTTGTAGCCACACAAGTGTTGCGTTTTTGTTTTTTACCTGTAATTCCTCTTACAATGCTCTTATACGTAATCTTGTTCTAAAAGCGAATGGGGCTGGTAGATGGAATTTGCTCCAGGACTTAAGAACCACAAATGACATAGCTGAGCCTCTACATCTTGTGGTTCCTAACCTCTACACTATGTAGACAAAGTGCTAGTCTATAGGCCTTTTATTGTAAGAACCACCTTACCTCTGTAACTTGATTTGTGCCACTATTAGAACCTCTACTCGGAATATTATTGCTTTTCAATTTTTGACTCATGCACTTTTAACTTG
>NW_006400052.1:1419461-1430734 GCF_000299155.1 Elephantulus edwardii | reverse complement strand
CCTTATGAATCAGGGTGAAGTCTCTCTCAGGGAGGAGTGATAGGGAATGGCAAGGGACACACTGACAAAGGAAATTAATCAGAACTGACTTTGAAAAGCACTGTGGCAATCGGACAATTAAAACAGACATTCGGGGGAGGGAAGAAGAATGAACTGGGGAGGAGGGTGGAGAAAACAGTGCAACAATGAATGAATGAAAATCCAAAATCCCTGTAAATGTTCATTAAAACTAACAAAATTTAATAAAAAAAAAAAGCTAATGGGGCACCACTGGTCAGTTGAACTTACAGAGCAGCAGCCACACCATGGCTACTACTGATTTCCTAGCCTCCTTTCTCTGCTTAAGAAGGCATGTACTTTCCCATAATTAAGTTTGTTACTTACTATTTTGGGAGAATCCTACACTCATGTGATGGTTCACATGTATACATTAAGTATAAAGGTCAGACATTCCATGTAGAGGTTGCTGGGCAACGTGAACTTTCTCTTATTAGAGCACCCATTCATCATTTCTTTGGTCTCCTGGATATCTTGCTGATTGCTGGGGCATGGGCCAGGAACTTGAAGTTTGCCTCCTTGTATGAGGCTTGCTGTGAGACCAGAGAAAGAAATGGACAGCTCCAGGGTGACAGTAAAAGCATTTGTTTATTACGGAGACTTAGATATGAGTCTGTTCCCAATCAACAGCAAAACTGGCTTGCATCTCCATGTCCTGCAGTGGGAAGTAGGAATTCTTTTTTAAAAAATTATTATTAATTTTAATGAACATTTACCGAGATTTTGGATTTCCATTCATTCATTGTTGCACTTTCTCCCCGCCCAGCCGAATTCGTTCTTCTCTTTGAAAAGTAAAAGAAAAATTCCTTCATTGATATACAATACCCCCCCAACATCGCCCACCCCCACCCCAACCCCAAGTATATTCCACTCTGCAACCTTCATTGTGGACTCTTATGATAATCATAATATCCTATAATATATTGCTTTTAAACTGTTCTCTCCCTCATTCGTTTCAACGCAGTATACATAATTTATCCAGTTTTTCTCATTCTTACCCCAACCCTGATGTCAGTCCCATTCTACAGCACTGGCACTATGCAGTGTTTGTCCTTTTGTGACTGAGATAGTTCACTCAGCATAATGTCCTCCTGGGTCACCCATTTTGAACAATATTGCATGAGTTTCTTGTTTTTCAATGCAGCATAGTATTGCATTGTGTGAATATACCACAGCTTCTCTATCCATTCATTTGTTGATGAGCACTTAGGTTGTTTCCAGCTCCTTGCTATTGTGAACAAAGCCATGATAAACATGGGTGTGTACATATCTGCTTGGATGTCAGTTATGGTCTCTTTAGGGTATATTCCCAGTAGTGGAATTGCTGGGTCAAATGGTATCTCTATTTGCAACTTTTTGAGAAAGCACCACACCACCTTCCACAGTGATTGCACCATTTTACACTCCCACCAACAGTGAATAAGGGTTCTAGTCTCTCCACAACCTCGCCAGCATCTGTTGCTTGCTGTTCTGTTTAATTTTGCTATTCTGACTGGGTGAGATGATATCTCATAGTTGTTGAAGCAGGGATTCTTAAGGCTGGGGCAGTGAGCAGAAGTGGCTACATACCAGAACTTTAGAGGTCCAAGGAGCCTTTATAAGAGTGCTTTGGCAAATAAAGGTGAGTTAATGGAAAGCAAAAAGTGATCTTGTTCAACTTCATGGCCTTCAAAAGAGGACCCTGTTTGAAATCAGCATATTTCCCCCTCAGGGTTTCATCTTCTGTTAACAAGGTCCTTATTCCTCATCAGTCTTAATCTGGAAGTTCTGCTGAAAGCTGCTCAGCTCTATAGAAACAAAGAAGCAGTGCAGCACCACTGACAGGAGAGCGCTGATGTGCATGGGGGTGGGGGTGGGGTGTAGGTGGGGGGGCACTGGGCTAGGAATTGAATCCCGATCTTCTTGCTGGAAGATAAAAATTCTACAACTAGCCCCACTCTCAGCTTGAATCTTTTTAACCTGATCCTATTGCCCTCAGCTTTTCAAAGCCATGCCAGTTCTAGAGTCTTCAGCCTCAATTTGAAGCTTGCTACAGAAATATTCTTTTCTGCCCTTGAATATGTCAAGTTATAGTTCAATTCTTGTTGCTGGTCTATGCTGATTCCTCTACCTTTTTCGCCAGATAATTTAATGATCACACTCTTCTCCCCCTTCAGTTTAATGAAATAAAGACTTTATTTGAGGGCCTGGAGCCATGGAGCTCAGAAGGAGGCCCCTGCAAGAGGCTAGGGAGCCAGGGAAGAGTGAGTTCTTCCTTGACCTTCTTCTTAGGGCCTGGGTTGTTGGTGCCCACACTCCTTGCAGCAGTCAATAGCACAGGGATACAGCGAGCATGACACTCCCGGCAGATCATCTTGTCGCAGTTATACTTCTGGGTGAACTGGAACAAGGAAGGCTCGATAGCACCACCACGCAGATGCAGCCCCAGATGTAGGGAGGACCCTTTCTGGATGTTGTAGTCAGGGAGTGTACAGTCATCCTCTAGCTGTTTGCCTGAAGATATCAGATGCTGCTGTTCAGCAGGGATGCCCTCCTTGTCTTGGATTTTGACTGACATTCTCCATGGTGCCATTGGGCTTGACCTCAAGAGTGATGGTCTTTCTAGTCAGGGTCTTCACAGAAACCATCATCTTCGCATCTGCTGCTCAGCCGCCTCATTGACAAAGAGCTCATGTTCGTGCTTCCCCCACCCCCTCTATTTAAATGCTCCTTTGTCTATAAGGACTTCACTGGCCATCTCCTCCGTGTCCCATATAAACATATGAATCTGCTTTAGGATTTTTCTCCTGTGAGTTTTCCTAATGTCATACATTGTCTGTGTGAACACATCTTAATAAACCAGCCATTTCCTATCTCCTTGGCTCTGACTGTTGGAGACCTCATGTGTATTGAAGAAGACCTCTGCTCCACGGGCTTTGCAATGGGTGGGGCCTTGGGGAGGTAGAGCACCAGGCTTTTCTTCCAAGGGAAATTCAAACCACCAGCATTTTGGTGAGAAACCAAGAACGTACCTGTTTGCATCAGCCTGGGATTCTGAAACGCCTTCCTGAATTGTGACGGTATCAAGGCCCTGCTGAATCCTCCCCCCCCCGACTAGTTGGCAGTGAGTCTGTTCAACTCTTGGTCACCCCTTGTGTTACTGAGTAGCACTGAGCATCATTAGGTTTTATTGGCTGTGATTTTTATGGACGTAGATTACCAGAACTCTTTCCTGCAATGCTGATGGTGGATTTAGAGAGCTCTTGTGGCCTGGTGCTGCTGACTCAAAGGCGTGTGGCTCAAACGCACCAATGGGAAGTCTCCTCCTGTACAATTTACAGTCTCTGAAAGTCTGTTGGAGGGTCAGCTATGAGTCAGTATATATCACACAACTTGTGGCTTTGAACCATCACTCGGTAGGCTAATAACCATAGCAAACAGTTGTACCACTCAGGGATCCTTCCTATCCCCTAAAGCTTTGCAAAATGTCTGGATATAGAAACTGTTTCACCTCATATATTGAATTAACAAGAAGTACGTATTTCTCACTTTCTCATCTTATTTCCTTGCCAGATTTGGGGAAGGTTCCTCATTTTTTTCCTTACCTGATGTGGAAAGAGTCAGTGTTAAGATATGTTCACTCTTCATCACAAACTCCTTATGTGCCAACTAACTTCAGGATTTCAATACTGAAACCTATTCTAGAGAAAGGGATTCCTTTAAAGCACAAATAATCATCCATTCATAGGAATTCTTGAACACAAGATTCAGCTTTTATGGGAAAGACAGCTTTTTTTTTTTAAAGTTTCAGCTGCAGTGGCTGGGAAATCAGCTTTAATGAGAAAGATAGAACATTCATTAACCTCTCCTCATTTTATTGACAAGTGTGGCAACTGAAAAATAGAAATGGCTAGGGAGCGCTGCTGGCCTAATGGCAAGAAGCTGCGTTGCAATCCTGAAGGCACGCGGTTCGATCTACCAGCTGCTCTGTGGGAGAAAGATGGGGAATCTCCTCCCATACAATTAACTGCCTCTGAAAATCCTCCAGAGGGTCAGCTGTGGGTCGGTTCCAACTCAACGGTACACAACAGCAACAAATACCACCACTACCAACATTATAATGATAGGTAGGACGACCACTACCAACATTATAATGATAGGTAGGCTTTGTATTTCTTATCTAAGACTGGTAAAATTGAGCAATTGTGACTTTACTCAGAGGATGCTCTGGGATTATCTGGGTTTGATTTTGTGGAAAGAGACCAGAAATCAAGTACAAGGTCATATAAAAGTGGGCCCAGTTTAATTTTTTTCCCTAAATTTTGTTTATTTTGTTGTTGCTCAGATTTTACACACCAAAACATATACCAGTCCAACAACTTCTACTTACCCAATTAAGTGGTGTTGACTCTATTCTCTGATTGGTTCAAACATTTTTACTCTCTATTAAGAGCACACTGTTAGAAATATAAAATAAGGTTGTAAAGCTAAGAGCATAAATTAGTCTGCAGACTGTTAAGAGAGGAATAAGGGGTTACATTTGCTATACTGTGGAAAGGGAGAAGAATGTAGTGCCACGATGTTTAGTATATTGTTAGAAATAGAGAATGAAGTTCAGCTTTAGAATATTAGAAGTTATTAAGCAAATGTGTGTTGAGTATATTGTGAAATACTGAATGAAGCTTGTAAAGCTAAAGTTTAGTTTGCTAGACACTGTTAAGAAAGTTGGCCTCTAAAACAACTATATCATCTCACCCCAGACAGAATAGCAAAATTTAACAGAACAGCAAGCAACAAATGCTGGCGAGGTTGTGGAGAAACTGGAACCCTTACTCACTGTTGGTGGGAGTATAAAATGATGCAAGCACTGTGGAAGGCGGTGTGGTGTTTTCTCAAAAAGTTGCAAATAGAGATACCATTTGACCCAGCAATTCCACTACTGGAAATATACCCCAAAGAGACCATAACTGACATCCAAGCAGATATATGCACACCCATGTTTATCATGGCTTTGTTCACAATAGCGAGGAGTTGGAAACAACCTAAGTGCCCATGAACAAATGAATGGATAGAGAAGCTGTGGTATATTCACACAATGGACTAGTATGCTGCATTGAAAAACAATGAACTGATGCAATATTATTCAAAATGGGTGACTCTGAGAACATTATGCTGAGTGAAATATCTTAGTCACAAAAGGACAAATACTGCATGGTGCCACTGTTGTAAAATAGGACTGACCTTGGGGTTGGGGAGAGACTGAGAAAGATGGGTTCAATAATGTATACTGCATTGAAACAGATGAGGGAGAAAACTGTTTAAAAGGGATATGTGATTAGGTATTTTTGTCATGACAGGAGTCTAGAGCGAAGGCTACATGGTGGAGTCGTCCTGGGGGAGGGTTTGTAAAACAATGAAAGTATTTTTCTTTTACTTTTCCAAGAGGGTAGTGTACTAGGGGGGAGGGTTGGGAGGGGAAAGAAGTGCAACAATGAATGAATGGAAATCCAAAATCTCTGTAAATTTTTACTGAAATTAATAATAAATTTAAATAAAACAAACAAAAAAGAAAATAAGAAAAAAAGAAAGTGGGCTCCAGTGTTAAGAGTATATTGTTAGGCATATAGAATGAAGCTTAGAAAGCAAAAGGTTTAGAACGTCAAAAGTGTGTGCCAGATAAGATATAGCCAAGAGAAGAATTTTTGGAACACTTTCAGCCTGAGTCCTATCAGGCCCAGAGATGAAATGGTAATAAAAAAAATGCCATTTCAGGCCCAGAATGTGTTAATCAGAAAATGCTAAAAATTGATCCTAGAAGTCCAATGTGTTAATCCTGTGATAAATACCACTAGTTTGATTGGTTGCACCCCTAAAAAATGTTTCAACTAACAGATGAAGCCCTGGGTGTTCTCACCAGCTTATGCCAGGACATTTGGAGGACAAGCTACCTGGTTGACTAGGAGTCCACGTTTGTCCTCATTTTAAAGGAAGGTGATCCCGCAGAATGTAGAAACTATAGAACAATAGAATTGATATCTGCTGTGAACAAAATATTGTTGAAGAGAATTTGTAAATAAACTAGTATTTAAAAAATGGCTAGTATTGTCAGGAAACAACTAGAAAGTCAAGCTAGACTTATATAAGAGTCTGTGACACCAGGGATATCATTACTCTTGTCATATGGATACTGGCTGAAAGCAGAGAATACCAGAAAAATGTCTATTTGTGGTTTACTGACTATGCAAAGGCATTTGATTGTATGGATTATAATAAATTATGGCTGACATTGAGAAGAACGGGAATTCCAGAACACTTAATTGTGTTCATGCAGAATCTACATCGAGACTAAGAAGCTGTTGTTTGAATGGAGCTAAGGAAATCTGTATATTTTAAAATGAGGAAGGTGTGTGTCAGGGTTGTATCATTTCTTCATGTTTATTCAATCTATATATTGAGCGAATAATTTGCAAAGTTGGACTCTGAAGAATGTGGCATCAGAATTTGAGGAAGACTCATCACCAATCTGTATTATGCAAATAACACAAGTTTTCTTGCTGAAAGTGAGGAGAATATGAAATGTTTGCTGCAGAAGATCAAGGACTACAGCCTTTGGTATGGATTACATCTCAACATCTGGAAAACAAAGATCCTCACCACAGGACCAACAGTCAAAAATATGATAGATGGAGAAAGGATTGAAGCTGTCAATGATTTCATCTTCCTTGCATCAACAACCAACACACCCTTGGTACCAGCAGTCAGGAAATCGGAGATGTATTTGTTGGGCAAGTCTGCTGTCAGAGACCTCTCCAAAATGCTGAAAACCAATGATGTCTGTTTGAAGATTAAGGTGCACCTGATTCAGGCCATGGTCTTCTCAATCACCTGCTATGCATCAGAGAACTGGACAATGAATAAGGGTAATAGAAGAGGAGTTGATGCCTTTGAGTTGTGGTGCTGGAGAAGTCCAACAGACTCTTAAAAGAACAAGCAAAGATGTCTTAGAAAAGGTGCATTCAGAGGGCTTCTTGGAGTAAAAAATGGTAAAGCTTCATCTTTTGTACTTTGGACATGTAGCTAGGCTATTCCCAGGAAAGGGACATAATGCTTAGAAAGATGGTCAGTGAAGGAAAGGAAGATCCCCAATGAGATGGACTGATGCAGTGACTCCACAATGGGCTCTGGTGTGTCAGAGATGATGAGGATGGCACAGAAGAGGGCAGGGGACAGGTCGGCTGTTAACAGGGTTGAGTTTTGCTTGACTCAATGGTACTCAACAACAACAGCAATAATAATAGGAATGTGCTAATCTTGAAATGAAACACCCCAATTTTGGTTGGTCACCTTTCCGAGAGTGACCCTGCAGGATAGCAGGTGCTTATCAGGAGAAAAAAGTTGTCCATTCTGATGGGTGAAACCTTGGCTTTGGAAAAACCTTAAATAGTTACTCGCTGCATGAAATACTGTCCTAAAATTTTATCTATGCCCACTATTACCCTGTCTTTTCAGCTCCCCATTGTACTTTTCTTATTCATTCACCTCCTCCCTCCATTCACCAAACTCCATGATCCCATGATTCCCCCCTTCCCACTCTCAGCCACCCTGCTCCCTTCCCTCTTAGGGTATCAATACACATCTTCTTGGTTAACCTTCTATTTTTACAATAATGGTCTTACACAGTATTTTTCCTTATGAGCCTGAGTTCATTCATTCAGCATAATGCTCTCTCCCATGTTATATAGAATTTGTCAAAAGTGTTACTTTCTTCTTTTTATTTTTTTTTACTTTCTTTTTATGATTGTTGTTGTTGTTATGTGCCATCAAATTGCCTGTGACTCATAGCAATCCTATGTGCAATAGCTCTGAATCCTGCCCTATCCTGAGCCAGTCTTACTATCTCCAACACACCTGCCCCCATTACCCCAGGTGCTGTGCCTGGGGTCTTCTGTGCATCGTCCCTCCACCTTTCCAAGTGTGATGTCTTTATCCAAGGACTGGTCTCTCCTGGCCATGTGCACAAAGTATGTGAGATGGAGCCTCAAAATCCTTGCCTCCAAGGAGCAGCTTGGTTCCATCCTTTTCAAAACAGAACTGTTTATTCTCTTGGCAGTCCATCATATGTTCAAGACTCTTTTCCAGCACCACAACTCAAAAGCATCAATACATTTTATTTTTTTCACATCTCAGTTACAAAAGGACAAATATTGTATAATATTGATGTTATAATAAAGGACTGATGTGAGGGGTTGGCGCGAGAATAGGAAAAAAGTAGAACCCGGCATTGGAACAGATAAGGGGAAGAACTGTCCAAACAGTCCCAACAGGAATATATGGTTAGGCATTATATGCACGACAACAATCTGGAACCAGAATTGCATTGCAAAGTGGACTGAGAGAGGAGGAAGGGGGCAGAAAATGTGGAAAAGTATTTTTTAAGAGTTTCTCAGCCACAAAATATTAGAGTGAAATGTGCAGACAGCTGGAGTTGGAAAATCAAAAGGGACGAACTTGGTCATCATTTCTTAAACTGAAGAAACTGAAGAACAAATTCAAGCATTGAGTTGCAATAATACTTAAGAATGTTGTGGGCAGAACATTGAATGACCCAGGAAGCATCAAAAGAAGATGGAAGGAGTACACAGAGTTACTATGCCAAAAAGAATTGGCTGACACAGAAGAATTTCATGAAACAACATATGGTCAAGAGCCTATGATGATAATGGAGGAAGTTCAAGTTGCTCTGAAGAAATTGGAAAAAATCACACACACACACACACACACACACACACACACACCTCGAAGCCCCTTGAACTGATGGCATATCAATTGACATATTTCAACAAACAGATGATGCCTTGAACGTGCTCACTAGCTTGTGCCAAGAAATCCACAGGACAATCACCTGGCCAACTGACTGGAAGAGATCCATTATTTGTTCCCATTCCAAAAAAAAGTGACCCAACAGAATGTGGGAATTCTCAAACAATATCATTAATATTACATGCAAGCAAGATCCTGCTAAAAATGATAAAAAAATGACTGGAACAGCACATCAGCAGAGAACTGCCAGATGTGCAGGCTGGTTTTAGAAGAGACTATGCCACTGGGGATATTATAGCCAATGTTAGATGGATCTTGGCTGAAAGCAGAAAGTACCAGAGGAATATCTATCTGTGTTTCATTGACTACACAAAGACATTTGACTTTGTGGACCACAACAAACTGTGGCTAACTCTTGAAGAATGGAAATCCCTAAACACTTAATTGTGTTTATGTGAAATGGTGTGGCTTTCATAGTTAAAAAGGCCATTTCTAGATCCATCTTGAAATACAATGTTGTGAGTGACAGGATAACATTCATATGCATACAAAGAAGACCTGTTAATAACACTATCATTCAAATATATGCACCAAGCAACAACCAGAGCCAAAGAAGAGGAAATAGATATTTTCTACCAACTTTTGCAGCCAGAAATCGATTGAACATGCAACCAAGACGCATTAATAATAACAATGGGTGTTTGGAATGCAAAAGTTGAGAAATAGGAAGAAGGCTCAATAGTCGGAAAACATGGACGTGGTGACAGAAATGAGGCTGAGGATAGACTGACAGAATTCTGCATAATCAATGATTTTATACATAGCAAATACCTTTTCGTAAGAAACATAAATGCAGGCTATATACATGGATTTTGCCTGATGGTATGCACAGAAAACAGATTGATTACATTTGTGGAAGGAGTCCTTGGAGAAGTTCAATACCAGCAGTGAAAATTAGGCCAGGTGCTGATTGTGGAACAGATCACCATTTGTAGGTTCAAATTAAGGCTAAAAAAGGTCAGATCAAATCCACAGGAATAAAAATTTGACCTTGAGTCTGTACCACCTGAATTTAAAAATTAACTCAGGAACAGGTTTGAGGCCTTGAATACTAATGAACAAAGACCCGATGAACTATGGGAGAATATAAAGAACTTCATCCTTGAAGAATGCAAACGGTTATTACAAAGACAGAAGAAGAAGGAGGAGGAGGAGGAGGAGGAGGAGGAGGAGGAGGAGGAAGAGGAGAAGACGAAGAAGAAGAAGAACAACAACAACAACAAACTTCCAAACCACAAAGCCAAAATCCATTACTTTTTTTTTGTTTTCCATAAGCCACCTCAGTAGTACTCTTAATTGTTGTTGCTGTAAATATACCTATCACAAAACTTTTCTTTGTTAAATTATTAACAACTTAATTTCAAGAAGAAATGTTAGTAAAGAAATGTTCTCAATGTACAACTACATATTGGAGGGGGGGGGGACGGATTAGTTCACCAGAGAGCTATAACAGTTCTAAACTTGTCAACATCATTTATAAAATACTTCCGTACTTAGGACTGAAAACTATTAAAAGTACTAGGAGATGTGATCATTTAAAAAAAAAAAGAAGAAGAAGAAGAGAGGAGGAGGAGGATGTTGCAAACCGAGGGTAAAGTAATTTTATAATTATTAATAATGAGACATACAGCCAGGAATGAGATAGAGCAGAGAGCATAAAAAAGGGGGCCAGCAGTTCTCAACTGAAGACCCCAAGTCAGGTTTCGCTGTGTGTTTATTGATAATCAGGGGAAGCAAATCATAAAATGAATTCCTTGTAAATAAAGCCAAGCTCTTTCTATTGAAAACCTTCCCTTTAACTCAGGAGGGAGGAGTTCGCAAATGCAAGAATTTGGTACCCTTAAGGATTGCCTTCATGCCTCAGGGTGAACTAGCTCAGGAAGTAACACTCCCTCTGTAGGGGGACCCCTAGCCTTCTCCTGTCTGCAGGGAACAAACAGCTCATTTTCTGTGATTTGCCACAGAGAAATCCTAACTTATAAATTTGTAATTCCTTCAATTCCTGAACAAGGGTTTTCATATAATATTTGGTATAAAGTTTGGCTCCCCATATTTCCCCCTTTTGTTTTTATCATAATTATGTTATCATCTAGACTAACATCTTCTCTTCTTTGATTCATTCTTGCTTGTTTTGGTTCTCTCCATCCTTCATACACAAACAAACAAATAAAACAGATTAAACATAATAAACTCAAAGAAATACTTTAAAAAATCTCCCTATGATCAGAAGGTTTCAGGTTGAATACTCCTTAAGAGTCTGTTTGACCCAGCAATTCCACTACTGGGAATATACCCTGAAGAGACCATAGCTGACATCCAAGCAGATATATGCACACCCATGTTCATTGCAGCTTTGT
>NW_006400052.1:1408055-1412116 GCF_000299155.1 Elephantulus edwardii | reverse complement strand
TCTTTGTAATGACCGTTTACACTCTTCCTGAATGATATCTTTGACATCCTCCCACAACTCATCTGGTCTTCGCTCATTAGTGTTCAAGGCCTCAAACCTTTCCTGAGATGATAGTTCAATAGTAATTAATTTTATAAAGCATAAAGAATGGGAATGATTGTATGAAATACAATGTGAATGGAGGGTAGTGTGACACAAAATGTATACTAACTTTGTAAGCAAACCAATAAAAAATAATTAAAAATGAGTGTTGTATTTGGCAAATCTGCTGTCAGGGACTTCTTGGAAGTACTAATGAGGAAGGATGTGGCACACTGTGCTCTCCCACTGGATCTGACCCTGCTCTGTCTGCTTTGCCTGCGAGTCGGTGCCCCCATGGCAACCATTCAGCAGCTGATAGGACGATGGTGCCTGGTAGACAGCAAAGGCTTTGAAGGACTTGAAGTACACGGAGGAACTAGGAGTGGAAGTGGCTCTGAGGAAAATGCACCCAGCCAAATTGTAGCATCACTTTTAATGGCAAAGCCCTCACCATGAAAATAGAAAACACTTTGAAAGTGACACAGTTACTTTGTAATGTGAGAGAAAAGTTTGAAGAAACAACAGCTGATGGCAGAAAAAAACTCAGAGTATCTACAACTTTACAGAAGATGCTTTGGTCCAATGTCAAGAGTGGGACGGGAAGGAAAGCACAATAACCAGAAAACTGGAAGATGAGAAATTAGTCGTGGGATGTGTTATGGACAGTGCCAGGCCTCTGAAAAAGTAGAATAAACATTCCACCTTTACTTTGGAAAGGAATTAGTTGTGAGAATAAACAAGCTCAGGTCAATGAACAGATTCTTCCCCCAGTCCTCACTGTGTTCATTTATTTCTGCCACAAACATTTTACATTTGACATTTAAAAGTGTTGGTTTAAGTAGGATCATCCTTTTGGTTAGCAAATAAATTTATTTGTGCTAGAAAAAAGGAATGTTAATTAAAAGCCTAAGAAGTACCTTGACTTGGATATACAGTGATATGTTCAATTGCTTCATATTCATATAAAACTTAGACAGTGAAAAAGAAAGGCTTAAGGAGAGTTGATGGTTTAAGTTGCTCCTCATCAATTAATTTCTTCTGAATTGTTGTCTCTGGGCTGTTTGCTCTCATTGTTTCTCTTATTATTTGCATCCTCTTCTGTAGCTGTTCAAATAACTCCACATCAACATATTTCTTCTGATTCTTTCTATCTGGGGTATTCATTGGATCTACTTTCAAGGAGAAGGGTTATTTTGTTTTTTCATGGTGACTCAGGCAGACTGCTTCTTTCTTGACATTACATAAGTCTTTTTTTTGTAGATGTTAAGGTTGTTGTAACTGTATAATGATCTAGAGTATGACAATATTTTGTAAAGAACCTGTACATTTGTGCTCCCTTCTTGGCCCATGGCTTGCTGTGTTTGAGTGTAAGGGGTCCCATGTGGTGTAGCTGACAGCAGTGTTTCCCCCAAAATACCAGAATGGTAAACCAGGAAGCCTGGTGCTCCCTTCCAGAAATGATGTCTCTGCCCCACTTGAGCTGTCCTAACCCCTTCCACTTGAGTTTAAGGGGTCCCACATGGTGTAGCTAGACAGCAGTGTTTCCGCCAAAGTACCTGTGATAGTGGTGCTCCTGACACTGGAGAGTGGGGCAGCAGCTGGGTGGGTGATACAGTCCCTCAACCTGGCAGGCAATGATTCTATTGCTGGCCATGAGGTAAGTGCACCTGGGTTAGGCCATAGCCTTTAGGAGATGCTGGGGAAGGGGTGGCTGAAAGATGCTCCTGGCCTGCCCATGTGCCACAGGGCATGGTGTCTTGCAGCAGAGAGGTGATCCCAAGTATAGGTTTTGCATAAGCACAATCCAGTTTTCTGGAATTCCCATTCTTCTCAGAGTTAGGCACCATTTGTTTTGATCCACAAAGTCAAATGCCTTTGCATAGTCAATGAGACAAAG
Organism: Elephantulus edwardii; assembly: GCF_000299155.1. Lineage (NCBI taxonomy): Eukaryota > Metazoa > Chordata > Mammalia > Macroscelidea > Macroscelididae > Elephantulus > Elephantulus edwardii. Next base: position 1,410,138 of record NW_006400052.1, on the reverse strand, counting down.
ATATTCCTCTAGTATTCTCTGTTTTCAGCCAACATCCATCTAACATTGGGCATAATATCTCTAGTGTCATGGCCTTTTCTAAATCTAGTACTCTGTTGATGTGCTGTTCCAGTTGTTCTTGGATAATTTTCAGCAGGACCTTGCTTGCTTGTGACATTAATGATATTTTTTGATAATTTCCACACTCTTTTGGGTCACCTTTTTTTGGAATGGGAACAAATAACAGATCTCTTCTAATCAGCTGGCCAGGTGGTTGTCCTCCAGATTTCTTGGCACATCTTAGTGAGTGTGTCCAGGGGAGCATCTGTTTGTTGAAATGTGTCAATTGGTATTCTGTCAATTCCTGGGGTCTTATTTTTTGCGACTTCCTTCAGAGCAGCTTGAACTTCCTTCATCATCACCATAGGCTCTTGATCACATTGTTGTTTCATGAAATTCTTCTGTCAGCCTATTTTTTTTATAGTGACTCTGTGTATTCTATCTTCTTTTGATGCTTCCTGGATCATTCAACATTCTGCCCACAGCATCCTTAAGTATTGCAACTCAAGGCTTGAATTTGTTCTTCAGTTCCTTCAGCTTAAGAAATACTGAGCAAGTTCGTCCCTTTTGATTTTCCAACTCCAGCTCTTTGCACATTTTACTATAATATTTTGCTTGGTCTTCTCATACTGACCTTTGAAATCCTCTGTTCAGATCTTTAATATCTTGATTTCTTCGCTTTGTTTTGGCTTCTTCGCTCTCTAGTGCAGTACTCAGAGTCTCTTCTGACATCCATTTTGGTCTTTTCTTCTTTCTCCATCTTTGTAATGACCTTTTGCACTTTTCACAGATGACATTCTTGATATCCTCTTACAGCTCATCTGGTCTTTGCTCATTAATATTCAAGGCCTCAGACTTGTTTCTGAGATAGTCTTTAAGTTCAGGAGGCATACACTCATGGTCAAACTTTGGCTTTTGCAGATTTTATTTTCTTTGGTTTTACTGTGAACTTGCATATAAGTAATTGATGATCTGTTCCACAATTAGTACCTGGTCTAGTTTTCACAGCTGATATTGAGCTACTCCAATAATTTTCACCACACATGTTATCATTCTGATTCCTGTGTAGGCCAACAGGTGAGGTCCGTTTCTATAGTTGCTGTTTGTGTTTCTTATAAAAGGTATTTGCAATGAGTAAATCGCTGATAGTACAGAATTCCATCACTCTCTATAGAGCCTCATTTCTGTCATCAAATCCATGTTTTCTGACTACTGATCCTTCCTCTCTATGACTAACTTTTCCATTCCATTCAGCCATTATTACTAGTGTATTCTGGTTGCATGTTCAGTCTACTGTAACAGTTGGTAGAAGTCAGTTTGATAATTTCTACACTTTGTTTGATCACCTTTTTTTTAAATTGGGAATAAATATGGATCTCTTCCAGTCAGCTGGCTAGGTAGCTGTCCTCCAGAATTCTTGGCACAATCTGGTGAGCATGTCCGGGGCAGTGACTGTTGTTGAAATATGTTGGTATTACATCAATTCTTGGGGCCTTGTTTTTTGCCAATTCCATCAGAGCAGCTTGAACTTCCTTTTTCATCACCATTTCCTCTTGATCATGATAGATGGAGAAAAGATTGAAGTTGTTAATTATTTCATTTTACTTGGATCAACAACCAACACTTATAGTAATTGTTGTTGTGTTGTTGTTATGTGCCATCGACTTGCTTGCGACTCGTAGCAACTCTATGTACAAGAGCCCTAAACTCTGCTCTGTCCTGTGCCAATCGCACCATCTCCGATACACCCATCCCAATTGCCCCAGTCACTAAATTAATCCACCTCATAGAGGGCCTTCCCTTCCTGTGCTGTCCCTCCACCCACCCAAGCATGATGTCCCTCTCCAAGGACCGATCTCTCTTTACAACATGTCCAAAGTATGTTAGATGGAGCTTTAGAATCCTTGCCTCCAAGGAGCCTCCCAGTTTGACCTTTTCCAGGAAGAATCTGTTTGTTTTCTTAGCAGTCCATGGTACCCTCAATACTCTTCTCCAGCACCACAGCTCAAAGGCATCAATTCTCCTTCTATCCTCCTTAGTCATT
>NW_006400052.1:1362174-1406930 GCF_000299155.1 Elephantulus edwardii | reverse complement strand
TAATACTTCCTGGATCATTTAATATTCTGCCTAAAGCATCCTTGATTATAGCAACTCGAGGTTTGAATTTGTTCTTCAGTTCCTTGCAGTCAAGAAATCAAAAGATGTATTGCATTAGGAAAATCTTAAGGACATTTTTTAAGGTGCTAAAGAGCAGTGTTGCCAGTCTAAAGACTAAAGTCTGATCCATGTCTTGGTGTTTTAAACTGTTTCTATGCATCTGGGAGTTTGACCATAAGTAAAGATGACAGAAGAATGGATGTCTTTGAATTATGGAGTTGGAGAAAAGTACTCAATATCCCATAGTTTGCCAAAACATCAAAAAAGTCTTTGTTGGAGGAATTGTACCCAGGGTGCTATTCCTTAGAGGCAAGGATGGTGAAATCTCAACTTACATATTTTGGACATGTTGTCAGGAAGGGTCAGTCCTTGGAAAAATGACATAATGCTGGGAAAGATGGAGAGTAAGAGAAGGAGAAGACCCTCAATGAGATGGATTGACACAGTAGCAGATACTGTGAAGATGGCACAGGATAGGTGAAAATTCACATCTGTTATTCATAGGGTTGCCATGAATCTATGTCACACCACAACAACAACAACCACACAAGTGCAAGGTACAAGGAACTTTGGTTCCTGGCTGCATTCCAAGTACTTAGAACAGTGAGCCCCTATAGCCAGTATTATGGTGTTGTAGCAACATCTAGTCAACTACCAGAAATTTGTTCTGGCTTTAATGAAGATATTCCATGATTCCCAGGATGTGTTCCAACTTCCCCACCTTGTCTAGATATCCCAGTGGTCCTGATTCTGCCATAAAAGGATTTGGCTTATTAGGACAGAAGGATGAAAGAGAGAAACAGTTTATCTCTTCTTTTCTCTGCCAGGCCTGGTGTACACATATCCTCAATGAGTCTTCAAAATAATCCTGTGAGACAAGTACTATTATCATCACCATATTATAAAAAAGGAAGCAGAGGTACAGAAGACTCAAGACATTTGTCCAAGTTTGCACAGCTGGCGCATATTTGACCTTGAATAAAGAGCAGTTATTTAGTATCAGTTCCCTTCTGCTTGATCCTGGAACCTCTCTTTTTCTAGGAGGAGACACCATGTGGCACAGTAAAGGGAAGCAGGGTTAAGACTTGAACTTGGTGTTTCTTCCTCTTTAAAAGGGGTGGGGAAGTACCTGGGTTATTCCAGGGTTTGTCCAGGTAGCAACAAATGCCTTGGCAGAAAGAGAATGGGGTGGGAGGAGTCGCAGCACAGTTGCTGAAGAATTCCTCAGGAGATTAAGGGCTTGTTTTGCCCACAGTGTTTGTGTCCTTTTTAAGAAGGTGAGAGAGAAATATGCACAAGAATGTTCATAAACACAGGGCTCTGATGTAAACCTTCACGCTGTCCCTCATCTCCTTGGTCCTTCCCTTGATCACAACTTGTAGGAACCCTTTATGATATCCTCCTTCTCTGGCTCACAGTTTCAGGACAGACTTTGAAGCCAGGCAGAATTGACACAAGCCACCCCTTACCACCTGGTTCCTGGATGATCTTGGCTTAGCCTGGAAGCCAAACAAAAAGAGGACAAGTTAAACAATACCTGTCAAACATCTAGGCACCCCTGTAATGATGTCATTGTTGCTACAAGTGGTCATATTATTTGTGTTGTTGTGAAGTTGTCTATTCATCATGACCACACTGTTTCAAGGGTTTGAACACCTGGGACATAATCGATCTCTTTTATATTCTAATGTTGACCAATTGACCACCTGCCTCTGAGCCTTTCTTTCTTCAGCTACCTGGTCATCTTTATTTGGAGAATGGATTTATCAGACACCAAACATGTTGTTGTTATTATGTACTGTCAAGTCAGAACCAACTCATAGCTGATCCTCTAGTGGGTCAGAGGCTGTAAAACAAACAGAAAGAGATTGCCCACCTTGTTCCTACAGAGGAGCTGGCTGATTTGAACCATGTATCTTTGGTTTTTGCAATCACTTGTTATGCATCAGAGATTTGGACAATGACTAGGGAGGATAGAAGGAGAATTGACGCCTTTGAGCTGTGGTGCTGGAGAAGAGTATTGAATGTACCATGGACTGCCAAGAAAACAAACAGATTCATCCTAGAGAGGGTTAAACCAGGCTGCTCCTTGGAGGCAAGGATTCTGGGGCTTCGTCTGACATACTTTGGACATGTTGTCAGGAGAGACAGGTCTTTAGAGAGGGACATCATGCTGGGTAGAGTAGAGGGACAGCGCAGGAGGGGAAGATTCTCTATGAGATGGATTGATTCAGTGACTGGGGTAATCGGGATGGGTGTGTCAGAGGCAATGAGATTGGCACAGGATAGAGCAGGGTTTAGGGCTGTTGTACATAGGGTTGCTATGAGTCGCAAACGACTCAACGGCACATAACAACAACAACAACATCTTTGGTTTAGCAGTGCAACTCCTTATCACTAAGCCCTGAGAGCTCCTTTAGAAGACACGGGGAGGGTTAGATAATGTAATACATGTAAATTGCCCAGTGCGATGCTTGCACCAAGGCAAGTGCTCTTAACTAGTATTATTCCACAGTTCTAAGATCTCACACATCTAAGACTCTATTTTTAAATAGTTGCTGTTGGTTTAAGGTGCCATGGAATCCACTTCAACTCACTGTGACCCAAGGAACAATGCCGTGACCCAGGAACCTTTTCCCATCCTGAGCCATCATTATGATCATGGCCATACTGAAGCCCATGGTTGCAGTTTTATTAGAGTTAGCTAACTTATTAATTCAGCAACATCAAGGCCAGTGTTATTTCCATGTTTCCTTTCTGCTATCCTTAGTACACTAGCTAGCTTTCCTCACAGTCGGAAGCCAGATGCACTATCTCCAGACACCACATCATCAAGCACCTCCATTCAAAGGCAGAAAAGAGACAAATTGTACCTTTCTTTAAGATTAAGAAACTTCTCTTAGAACTGGTTCTCCCAGCCCTGTGCTAATGAGTACTGTTGAGTCACCTTTCTTGGGAATCAGAACTGCTTCCAATTCGTTGGCCAGGCAGCTGTCCTCCAAAGTTGTTGTTAGGACAGGTTATTCCTTGGAGAGGGTACATTATTCTTGGAAAGGTGGAGGGTTAGCAAAGGAAAAAAACCCTCAGTGAGATGGACTGATATAGTGTATTGCATGCGCTTATAATGGGAACAGAGAATACTGGACAAAGGTATTATAATTGCAAATTACGCACTTTACTAGGGGCTGTGAGGGCCAAAGCCTATTTGTAACTTCACATAAAATCAATCTAAAAGTCAAGGAATTAAAGACAATTCAAATCTTAGCCAATCCCATCACAAACAATAATACCTAGCATCTGCATAGCCGGAATTCATTCAAACAGAATGCTCACCACAGGGACTAGTTGTAAAATCCTGTGGGGTGTGCTGTAGAGAGGGAAGAGATTTCAGTGAGCTAGTCTGTTCTGACGCTTCTGGGCTTTTGTATCCCAAGGGTCAAGTCTTTTGTCATATTTTGTGCAAGGAGTAGCCAAAGTGCAAGTATTTCAAAGCAAGGTTTCCCAAATCAGAGTGGAGATATTTCTTTTTCTGATAAACACATACTATGCTGCAGAGCCCCTCTCAGAAAGGTGGCCAGTCAAAATAGGGTTGTGAGGTTTTTTAAAATTAATTTTCGTGAAAGTTTATAGAGATTTTGAATTTCCATTCATTCATTATTGCACTCTTCTCCCTGCCCAACCTCTCCCCCTCACCCCAGTTCTCTCTTCTCTTTGAAAAGTAAAAGAAAAATTCTTTCATTGTTATACAAACCTTGCCCCCAAGTCCACTCCATTATGCAGCCTTCATTCTGGACTCCTGTCATGATGACAATACCTAATCATATATCCCTTTTAAATAGTTCTCTCCCTCATATGTTTCACTGCAGTATACGTTATTTATTGCCCTCTTTCTCAGTCTCCTCCCCACCCCAATATCAGTCCCATTTTACAATAATGGCACTATGCAGTATTTGTAAAGTAGGGGTGTTTTGTTACACGATTAGCACATTGGACTGCTATGCTTAATTTCTAGCATTTTTTTTGTTATACATTACTTTTCTAGGCCTGATACGGTATTTTTTTATTAAGGTTTAATCTCTGGGCCTGATATGGCTCAGGCTGAGGGCATTCTGAAAATTCTTCTCTTGGCTATATCTTATTTGGCACACTCTTGCTTGCTTACTTCTGACATTCTAAACCTTTAGCTTTCTAAGCTTCATTCTATATGCTTAACAATGTTCTTAGAATGCTCTCTTAACAATTTCTAACATTCTAAACTTTAGTTTTATAAGCTTCAGTCTATACTTTCCAATATACTCGTTTTCAAACCTAAAAAAATGTTTTTAATATTTCTCATTGTTGTACATTTTCTTCCCCCTCCCTTCACATTCTTTTATTCCCTCCTGCAATGCATCCCTTGTTCCAGCTTGTTGTCAAGTATATGCCTAATCATATTAATGCAGTGTTCATTATCTATCTACTCTTTCCCTATTCACTCCCCAACTCCCCCATGTCTGTCCCACTTTATAGCATCAGGGTTATGCAGTATTTGTCCTTTTGTGCCTGAGATAGTTCACTTAGTACAATGTATTCCAGGCTCCCCCATGCTGTATAATGTTTTACAAATTTATTGTTTTTTTAATGCTAATACCACCAGTGCTATGTCTAATGGCTATTTCAGCTTCTGAAAAGCAGTGATTCTGAGTATCTGCCTATATCTCTAATTTTCAGGACAATGACTTAAATTCTTGGATTTTTTCCATTTATCAGAATTTTCCCTTTCTGAAAGAACTTAACTGACAATTTTCAAGCCCATTACGTATTGGGCTAAAACGCAGAAGTTCCAATAAGACTGTCTCATTTTAAAGTAAAAAAATTGATTGTGAAGTTCCAAGATTAATTATTTTTTTTTCTGATTTGAATAACTTTTATTATTTATGAAGAAAGAAAGAAAGATGTAAAAGAAATACTAAGTTTTCATGTTATGAATGTAAACATCTCTGGATGTCTCAAGAATGTCTTTACCTTTGTGTGTGTTTGTGTGTGTGTGTGTGTGTGTGTGTGTAATGCTTCATGAATTTGCATGTCATCCTTGTGCAGGGGCTATGCTAATCGTCTTTGTATCATTGCAGTTTTAGCATATGTGCTGCTGAAGTGAGAATTGTCTTTACCTTTTAAGAATGAAATTGCTATTGTTGTTATGTACCATCGAGTCAGCTGTGAACCCTAAACACAATAGCTCTGAACCCTGCCCTGTCCTGAGCCAATCTCACCATCTCCGACATTATCTACTACAATTACCCAGTTACTATGTCAACCCACTTCATCTAAGGTCTCTTTCTCCTGCTCTGTACCCTCTACTCTTCCAAACATGATGTCCTTCTCCAAGGACAGCTCCCTTCTGGCCACATGCCCAAAGTATGTCAGATGGAGTTTCAAAATTTTGCCATCAAGGAACAACCTGATTTCATCCTCTCTAGGACAGACCTGTTTGTTCTCTTGGCAGTCCGTGATATGTTCAACACTCTTCTCCAGCACCACAGCTCAAAAGCATCAGTTCTTCTGTCACCCCTAGTCACTAGTACCTATTAATTTTTCACGTTGTATGACTTATTAGGGGAGCCAACAACAAAGCTAGAAACTGAATCTTTTTGGTAGTCTCAAATTGCTTTTTAACATCCCAAATATTGGAGGAATAAAAGATATTGTTTCTGAAGACATAGTCAGAAAGTGGTAAAGTTCATATCTGAGATAATTAAAGTAGCATTTTAATATCTTTTTTTATTATTCATTTGTTCATTCACTTGTTCCTCCCCTCCCCCCCAAGATTAATTCTGAAAAGTGAGAGTAGTTTGTGTGGCTTCCACCCTAGCAGGTATGACAGTTGTTCTGAATAACATCCCCTTAAATGATGCCATTCAATCGGTATGGTTGTAGACTATGATGTCTTCCTATTATGTATGGTTGCAGCAATGATGCCTTGCATTGCATCATCACAAAATGTTGTAGGTTCAAGTAATTGGCCTCCAACTGGCTTGCTCCAACAGCAGCAAGAATAGAGCAACCCAGTCCTTTCAGAAATTCCTATCCATTTCATTGTCTTAGCCAGACCCCTCTCCCTCACTGTGCATATGCAACTCACAGAATCCTGTTGATGAAATAGCTCTTGAATGTGCCTACTTCTCTGCATCTCCACCATCCCAGGCAAGCTTGGATCCCAGTTTTAACCCATTGTCATTGACTCTGAACAGACCTATTGCTGACCCTCCAGCGGCTATAAATTGCCTGGGAGGAGATTGTCCATCTTTCTCCCAAGAAGCACCTGCCTTTGGGTTTGCTGTGCAATTCCTTATTCACTGGGAGACGAGTGTTCCCTTGGATTCCAGCACTGGTTTCAAAAATGTCTCACTTATCTCCTCCATCTCCCCAATATACTCTTTTCCCAACAGCTACAGCCTTCTCATAAAAATGCAGGCAGGAGCTTAACCCCACCTTCTGTTCAAAGCTTTGAAAGATCTTTGCTCTTGGACAGTCTTCTGCCTAGACAAGTCCCTGTTGGGTTGGCATTTTCATGACGCTCAACCTCAGTACATTCAGCTTTCTATTCAGATGCCGTCCTCTTTCCTGAAGTAGAAGCTCCATCCTGCTCTAGTCACTTAACTGACTGTAGTTTCCTTCATGACACTTAAAACTACCAAATGTAATATTACATATGTGTGTATTTAATATAATCCAGATCTCCCAGTGAATGTAAGCTCTGAGAGATCAAGATGGGTATCAGTATCTGTGGAATAAGTAGTAAGATGGAAAGAAAATCTTGGAATAGATGAATGGGGTCTGGATTTACAATCTGTGAAGACTTTAGACTCAGTCATTTCATCAGATTACTTCTGCATCAGAATTCTCAAACTTCTCTATGTTTTAAGACTTTGGCATTCTTGTTACCAAATGATAAGCTCCATTCCGGATACCAGTGGGGTCTCCAGAATGTGTCCTGAATAATATTGTGAGTCCAGTTCTGTCCAGTCCAGTCCAACTTGGTGTGTAGGCAGGCAGAGAGGGTAAAGTTCTTTCTTTTTCACAAGTGCACAACACAACCTCAACCCTGCCTCATCTTTTTCTTTACCTCAAGCCTAAAAAACCTTTGTCAGTGCAAGAGTAAATGAGACTGCCCTCTCACTATCTTTTGTTCCTGCCTGCCTTGTTGTTCCTTGTTGTTACCTCCTCGTATGTTTGTCGTTGTTAGATGCTGTCGAGTTGAATCGGGCTCACAATGACCCTATGAACAGGAGATCTGAACCTGTCCTACCCTGTGCCATCCTCATCATCTCTGCCACACTCAAGCCCATTGCTGCAGACACTGCGTCTCTTCATCTCATTGAGGGTCCTCATGCTGAACCTCCACCTTTCCAAGCAGGATTTCCCCTTCTAAGGAATAGCCTCTCCTAGCAAACGCCCCAGATACGTGAGACCGAGTTTTGCCATCCTTGCTTCAAGGAGCACTCTGGATACACTTTTTCTGTTGTGGTGGTGGGATTTTACTTTTTGTAGTTCATGGGGTATTCAGTGCTCTTCTCCAATACCACAAGCCAAAGGCATGCATTCTTCTTCATTATCAGCTCTCAGATGCATAGAAAGTGATAGAAAAAAAAACCCACAACGTGAATCAGGAGCACCTCACTCTTTGAACTGACACAATTGATTCTCAGTAATTTGGAGAGGTCCCTTGCAGACCTGTTTCCCAAAGTAATACGTCTCCTGATCTCCTAATTGCTGGTGCCGAAACAAGATGAAATCGTTGACAATGCCAATCTTTCCCCCATCTATCACACACCTTAGGGTATAATTTAGAAATATATAAAAAAAACCACGCCTTTCTATGAAGATGGCGCCGAAAGCTAAGAAGGAAGCCCCTGCCCCTCCCAAAACTGAAGCCAAAGCAAAGGCATTAAAGGCCAACAAGGCATCCTGAAGGGCGTCCACAGCCAAAAAAAAAAGAAGATCCGTACGTCACCCACCTTCCAGCGGCTAAGACGCTGAGACTCCGAAGGCAGCCCAAATACCCCCGGAAGAGCGCCCCCAGGAGAAACAAGCTTGACCACTCTGCTGTCATCAAATTTCCCCTGACCACTGAGTCAGCTATGAAGAAGATAGAAGATAACAACACACTTGTGTTCATTGTGGATGTCAAGGCCAATAAAGCACCAAATTAAACAAGCTGTAAAGAAGCTCTATGACATTGATATGGCAAGGTCAACACTTTGATTAGACCTGATGGAGAGAAGAAGGTGTATGTTCAACTTGCTCCTGACTATGATGCTTTGGATGTTGCCAACAAAATTGGGATCATCTAAACTGAGTCCAGCGGGCTAATTCTAAATATAAATTTTTCTCACCAAAAACAAACAAACAAACAAACAAAACACCAAACAAACAAACAAACAAAGAACTCCTTTCCCCCCTATTTTCTCCTCTGTCATTCCTTTCCTGAAGCAGTAATTACAAACTATTGGCTAAATACACAAAAGACCAAGGCCTCAGGGAGAAATAGAATAGAAACAAAACTTTGGTTAACACTTGTTTCAGCCATGTATTTGATGGGGGGAAAAATAACATACTCAAGGCAGGTAATTAATGAGGTTTTAATAAGGGAACTGTGAAACAGAGGTTGGAGTCCTTGGGTGGTGCACTTGGTTGCTAACCAAAGGGTTCAAGGTTCAGATCCAATCAGAGGCCTCTTGGAAGGAAGGTCTGGTGACCTACTTCTGAAATACATGCCTCTGAAGACCATGGACCACATATGAACCTGTGCAGGATGCTGTAGATATTAAGTAGTATGATCATACTGTTATTATTTTATTAGCTCCCAGAGTTTTAAGGGCCTTGAATTTAAATTCCTGGTTTGATAATCCTCAAATCTCGCCTGTTTCTGAACCAGCATCTGATGTTTGCCCTGTGTCTTCAGACTGTACTCACAGAGACCTTGTTACTTAACCAGCGACTGGGGGTAGAGAGAGATTTGCACGTGAGACGTTGTTTTGGGGTATGAGGTGGGCAAGCCAGAAACTGGCAGAGAAGATGTCTTTTCATACGCCGTTGTCCAGAATTGAGACACATGGCCACACCTGATTGCAAGGGAGGCTGGTAAAATTTGTCTAGTTGGGGGTCTGAAGAAGAGAAACTAGTGTTGGTGGTAATTGGAAGCCTTTACCTCGAACACAGAGAAAGAAAAAAAGACAGAGTGGCCAACACTAGCCTGGTTAAATGGGATAGGAACCTGTTCCTTCCTCTCCTTGGAAGGGAGGGCTGACTTTTGGTGGACAGCTCCGTGAAGACCAGCTGCTGCTGTTGTTAGGTGACACAGACTCAGTTTTAATTCACAGCAATTCATACATCAGAACGCAACACTCCTCCCTTGTCCTGTGCTATCCTGACAACACTTGCTCGAGTCCACTGTTGCAATCACTGTGTCAATCCTTCTGGTTGAAGGTCTTCTACTTTTCCACTGGCCAAGAATAATCTCCTCCAATGACTGGCGTCTGCTGATAACATGAGCAAAGTATGTGAGACAAGTTTGCGGGTGGAGAGGGTGGAGCCTATCACCTGACTGAAGGTCCTGGCTCCCCAAAAATTTCTAAAGAGATTAAATGCTTGCTCTCTGCAGTATTTATTTGTCTTCAATGGAAGGTTCAAATGAGGCTCAAGTCCAGGACTACACACTGAGAAAAAAAGCCCCTGGCACTTTTCTCTGTACCCTCCGGGTTAACTTGATTGTACTGAGGTTCAAATATTACCTTCATCTAGAAAGGTCATCATATAGTTCCTGGGGTGGTGGGGGTGTGTGATATTACGGACATCTGTTTTGTGGGGTGTCTGTCAAGTTATTGGCTTGTGGGGAGGTCTGGGGGTGCTGAGGCCTGTCAGAGAGGAAGAAACCCTCAGGGTTGCAGCTATATACCAACTAGCCTGATGAACACTTTTAAAAAAAACCAACACTACAGGGTTGAGGGACAGTGCAAGAGAGGAAGACCCTTGATGAGATGGATTGATTCATTGACCGGGGTAATGAGGGTGGGTGTGTCAGAGACAGTAATTTTGGCACAGGATAGAGCAGGGTTCTGGGCTGTTGTTCATAGGGTTGCTATGAGTCACAAGCAACTTGACGGCACACAACAACAACAGTGAGTTACGTCATAGACTTCTTATTTATTATCTTCTTATAAACACATCAGAACCTAAGCATCTAGAGGATTTTTGCTAGTATTTTTTTAAAAAGTAAATAAATGAGTATAAAATTAGGAATGGCGTGCATCAGGGTTGTATCTTTTCTCCATATCTATTCAATCTGTATGTTGAGGAAATACTTGGAGAAGTTGGTATTTGACTACATGAAAAAGATTGTCAGATGATACAACCTTGTTTACAAGAAAGTGGAGAATATGTAATGCATTTATTACAGAATATCAAAGACTACAGCTTTCAATATGGATTACATTTCAAATGGAGAAAGTGAAAATCCTTACCACTGGAACAATAGGTAACAGCTTAATTGGAGAAGAGCTTGAAGTTGTTAAGGTTTTCGTTTACTTGGATCCACAATCAACACTCAGGTTGTTGTTGATTGTCTTCAAGTCAAGCATGACTCGTAGTGACCCTATGAACAAAGGATCTAAAGCCCCTCTACAACTATTGACATTTACCAAAATTCACAGAGTTTCTGGAGACATGTTGTTTAGGAAGTGGTTGCCACTTCTGCTTCCAAACCTGTCATAGTTTGTTATTGTTGTTATGTGTCATTGAGTCACCAATGATGTATAGCAACCCTATGTACAGCAGCTCTGAACCCTTCCCTGTCCTGAGCCAGTCTCACTAATTCTGACACACCAACCTCCATTGCCCCAGGTACTGTATCAATTCATCTCATCTGGGCTCTCCTTCTCCTGCACTGTCCATCCACCCTTCTGAGCATGATGTCCTTCTCCAAGGACCAATCTCTCCTGGCCATGTTCCCAAAGCAAGTGAGGCAGAACTTCAAAATCCTAGCCTCCATGAAGAGACTTGGTTTCACCCTTTCCAAGATAGACCTATTTGTTTTCTTGGCAGTCCATGGTATGTTCAAGACACTTCTCCAGCACCACAACTCGAAGGCATCTATTCTTCTGTCATCCTTCGTCATTATCCAACTCTCTGAAGCATAACAAGTAATTGAGAAGACCTGGCTTGGATTAGAAGCACCTTTGTATCTAGACTGACATTGTTGCTCTTCAACACTATGGAGAGGTCATGATAGCAGATTTTTCCAATGCAATTTGTCTTTCGATTTCCTGATTGCTGGTGTTAAGAGTGTTCAATGTGGATCCAAACAAGCTGTAATTGCTTAAAAACCTCAATCTCTTCTCCATCTATTATGCTGCTGCCAATTGGCCCAGTGGTGAGAATCTTTGTCTTCTTGACATTGAGCCTCAATCCATATTGAAGGCTACCGTCCTTGACCCTCTGCAGTAAGCGCTTCAGGTCCTCCTCAGTTTCAGCAAGCAGGGTTGTGTCATCTGCATAACACAGATTGTTGATAGATCTTCTACCAGTCCTTACGCCACATTTCTCCTCATAGAGCCCAGCCTCCTGGATGATCTGTTCTGCATACAGGTTGAAAAGGTATGGAGACAAGACATATCCCTGGCGTACACCCTTCTCAATTTTGAACCATGCAGTGTTTCTTTGCTCTGTTCTGATTACTGCCTCTTGGTCCGAGTATAGGTTTCACATTAGCACGATCAAGTGTTCTGGGATTCCCATTCTTCCCAGAGTCAGCCACAGTTTGTTATGATCCACATAGTCAAACACCTTTGCATAATCAATGAAACACAGATAGACATTCCTCTGGCATTCCCTGCTTTCAGCTAAGATCCGTCTAACATCAGTGCTTCACTCTTCTCTAAAGTAAGAATGAAAGTGATTTTTACTTCTGAAAATGAGGATCAAGTTTACTCTGTTTTATATACTTTATGCTTTAAATATTAGAGATTCCAAGCTAGAATGAAGTTCAGCACGGCAAAAACAGGTCCTGGGGTCAAGAAAGTCTATGGTGGCACCTTGCCAAGGTCATGAAAGTACAGGCTTCACCCCTTAAAAAGATTAGAATTGTTAATTATCTCTTCCTAGTCAAGGAAATACAATGTGACTCAGAGGACAGACTCAAGTTCCTGAGTTCAGAAAGAAAAATGCTGTCCTCCTACTTTTCCTGATCCTTTGAACCAAGGATTTGAGATATGCCTCACATACTTTTGGCATGACAGAAAAAGAACTGATGCCTTTGAATTGTGGTTCTGAGAAGAGTATTGAATATACCATGGACTGTCAACAGGACAAACCAGTCTGTTCTGGAGAGGGTGAACAAAGTTCATAAAGTTCATAGACATTGTTTTTCAAACCAGACCTTTCCCCTTTCCTTTACCAATTCCCTCCTGAACCCATCAAATTATGCAAGCCTATGCTTAATCGTGCTAATGCGAAACCTGTACTTGGACCAAGAGGCAGTCGTCAGAACAGAGCAGGGCAACACTGCATGGTTCAAAATTGGGAAGGGTGTACGCCAGGGATGTGTCCTATCTCCATACCTTTTCAACCTGTATGCAGAGCAGATTATCCGAGAGGCTGGGCTCTACGAGGAGAAGCGTGGCGTTAGGATTGGTGGACAATCTATCAACATTCTCCGTTATGCAGATGACACAACCCTGCTTGCTGAAACTGAGGAGGACCTCATGCACTTACTGCAGAGGGTCAAGGACTGCAGCCTTCAGTATGGACTGAGGCTCAATGTCAAGAAGACAAAGATTCTCACCACTGGACCAATCGGTAGCATCAGGATGGATGTTGAAGAGATTGAGATTGTTCACAGCTTCAGTTTGCTCAGCTCCACGGTCAACACTCTTGGCACCAGCAGCCAGGAAATAGAAAAACGTATTGCGATGGGAAAGTCTGCTGTTAGGGACCTCTCTAAAGTACTCAAGAGCAACGGTGTCTCTCTGGAGACTAAGGTCCACCTGATACAGGCCATGGTTTTTGCAATCACTTGTTATGCATTATAGCATTGAACACTGACTAGGGAGGATAGAAGGAGAATTGACATCTTTGAGCTGTGGTGCTGGAGAAGAATATTGAATGTACTATGGACTGCCAGGAAAACAAACAGATTCATCCTAGAGAGGGTTAAACCAGGCTACTCCTCGGAGGCAAGGATTCTGGGGCTTCGTCTGACATACTTTGGACATGTTGTAAGGAGAGACAGGTCTTTAGAGAGGGACATCATGCTGGGTAGAGTGGAGGGACAGCACAGGAGGGGAAGACCCTCTATGAGGTGGATTAATTTAGTGACTGGGGTAATCGGGATGGGTGTGTCAGAGGCAATGTGATTGGCACAGGATAGAGCAGGGTTTAGGGCTGTTGTACATAGGGTCGCTATGAGTCACAAACGACTCGATGGCACATAACAACAACAACATGCTTAAGCACCACCCCAAATCCTAGTACACACTCTACAATAATGGTCTTATACAATATTTGTCTTTATAAGACTGAGTTAGGTCACTTAGCACAATGCTCTCTAGTTCCTCCCATGTTAGGTAGTAATTTACAAAATCATTGCTTCTGCATGCTGCATAGTATTCCATTGTGTGGATGTACCATAATTTCCCAATCCATTCTATTGTGGTTGGACATTTGGGCTCTTTCCATGTTCTTGCAATGGTGAATAGCACTGCTATGAACATTGGTGTACAAGTCTCTGTGCCTCAGTTGTCATTTTCTCGGGGTATATTCCAAGCAGTGGAATAGTTGGGTCATATGGGGTTTCTATGTTCAGCATTTTGAAGAAACACCAAATTGCCTTCCAAAGTGATGTACCATTTTACAATTCCACCAACAAAATATAAGAGTTCCTATCTCGTCACATCCTTGCCAATATTTATCACTTGCTGTCCTGCTAAATTTTGCCAATGCTATGGAGATAAGATGGTATCTCATGTGGTTTTGATTTGCATTGCTCTTGTTGCCAGTGATTTGGAGCATTTCTTCATGTGTCTGTTAGCCATCTGAATGTCTTCCTCTGTGAAAAGTCTTTCCATGTTTTTTGCCCATTTTGTAATTGGATTATCAGTCTTTTTCTTGTGGAAACCCTGTATAATTCTGTAAACTTTTATTATGAGACTCTTGTCTGTGTTTGTTTCCAGTCAGTAGGTTTTCTTTTCACCCTGTTGGAAAAAGCTTTTGATGTGCAGAGATTTAATCTTTAGAAGGTCCCATTCATCAATTTTATCCTCTTCAGATTTCATATTACTGGCTGTATTTGGCAGTCTCTTTATGGATAGGATGACTCAATATTGTGAAAATGACAATTCTACATATTCAATACAATCAAAATATAGATACCAAATTATTTTTCAATGATATCAGAAGGGAAATTGTCAAGTTTATTTGGAGAAGAAGGAGACCCCAAATGAGCAAATCACTTCTGAAAAACAAAAATGAAGTGGGAGGCATAACACTCCCTGACCTCAAAACCTAGTACACAGCAGTAGTAACCAAAATGACATGGTACTGGTACAATGACAGACACATAGAACAATGCAACAGAATTGAGAACCCAGAAATGAACCCATCTGAATGGTCAACTGATATTTGACAGGGGACTAAAACCTATCAAATGAGGAAATGATAACCTCTTCAACAAATGGTGCTGGAAAACTGGACTGCGGCTATCTGTAGAAAGCTGAAACAGGATCCACATCTCACACCATACACTTACTGCAGATCAAGGACTATAGCCTTCAATATGGATTATGTATCAACATTAAGAAAACAAGTCCTCACCACTGGCAACTTTATGATAGATGGAGAAAAGACTGAAGGTGTCAACAATTTAATTTTACTTGATTTCACAAGCAACTCCCATTGTAGCAGCAGTCAAGAAACCAAAAGATGGGTTGCTTTGGGAAATCTGTCAAAGACCTCTCCAAAGTACTAAAGAGTAAAGATGTCATTGTAAATACTAAGATGCACCTAATCCAAGCCATAATATTTTCAATTACTTCTTATACATTTGAAAGTTGGACTATGAATAAGAAAAACTGAAGAACCAATGCCTTTGAACTGTGACAATGGCAAAGAGTATTGAATGGACTGCCAAAAGAACAAACAAGTCTAACTTAAAGAAAGTGTAACCAGGGTGTTCCTTAGAGGCAAATCTGATGAAACATGTCTCGCTTACATTGGGAATATTCTCAGGAAGAATCAATCCTTGGAAAGAGACATCAAGCTGGGAAAGGTAAAGTGTCAGAGAAAGAGAGAAAGACTCTCAACAGGATGGATTGACCCAGTGACTACTGCAATGGGCTTAAACATCACAGAGACTGTGAGGATGGTACAGGTCAGAGCAAGGTTCAGATATATTGTTGATAGGGTTACAATGTATCAGTCAACTCAACAGCACTATGTCCAAGAAACAAACACATTTGTCTCTGAAAAATTGCAGACAGAGTGCTCTGGTGAGAGAGGGTGAGGCTTTGTCTTCCACATTTGGGGCGTGTTATCCCTCTCTCTTTTGTTGTGTAGTCAAAATGGACTCATAGCTGACCCTTCAATGAGTTTTTGAGGCTGTAAATAACACAAGAGGAGAGTTTCTCCATTTCTCTCCTTTAGAGCTACTGGTGGTTTTGAATCACTGGAGAGGTACGGCCTATGTTAGGAGCACATCCCCCTAGGGCTAAGTGATCAGAGCATTTTAGCAAGTGAGGTCAATCCCTGAAGGAATAAGTAGAAAATATTTGGTAAAGTGGTGGGTCAGTTAAAAATCTTTAAGGAGATAGTTTGAGATGGTGGCTGTAGCAATGGGCTTAAGCTGGGCCGTGATTTTGAGGATGGGATAGGACCAAGCAATGTCTCTTTCTGGTGAGCAAAGAGTCATTATGAATCTTTACTCATAACTCAGTAACACTTAGCAACAAGAACAAGACGGATGAAATAGAATGGAGAATCCTCTTCATTTTTGCTGAACGTTATGTTACTCCTCTGAAGAGAAGCTTAAGTAATCCTTATCCTTTTTCCTCTATAAAGAAATTGTTCTATAGAAATTATGAACCACCATGTGAATGGAGGAATGTGTGAAACACAATGTATAGAATAAAACACAATGTATGTGACTTTTGTATGCAAACCAATATAAAAAAATTAATTAAAAAAAGAAAGTGTTGGGGTTTCCTCCCCTTTATTGTTTATTGCAATTTTCCCTCCCCTCTTTGTTACTGATTTTCTGTACTTTGAATAAACTATGTTCATGTATGTTGTTGTTATTGTTAAGTGCCGTCAAGTTGAGCACGACTCATAGTGACTCTATGAACAAAAGATCTGAACCCCGTTCTGTCCTGCACCATCCTCACACTTCCTGACACACAAGAGCACATTGCAGCAGTCACTATATCAATCCACCTAATTGAGGGTCTTCCTCTCCTTCATTGACCCTCCACTCTTGCCAACATTATGTCCCTTCCAAGGGACCTTCCAAGCACCTTCTACCAACATGTCCAAAGTATGTGAGGCAAAACCTCATCATTCTTACCTCCAAAGAGCACTCCAGCTGCACCCTCTTCAAGACATATCTGTTCATTCTCTTGGCTGTCCATGGGATGTTCCGTGCTCTTCTCCAACACCACAGCCCAAAGGTGTAAATTCTTTTTCTGTCATCCTTATTCATTGTCCAGGTCTCAGACGTATAGCTAGAAATCAGAAAGACTATGGCCTGAATCAGATGCACCTTAGTTCTCAAACTGACATCACTACTCCTCAATAAGATGGAAAAGTCCCTAATCGCTGATTTCCCAGTGCAATGTTTCTCCTTATTTCCTGACTACACGTACCAAGGGTGTTAATTGTGGATCCAAACGAGATGAAGCTGTTGACAGTTTCAATCTCCTCTCCATCCATCATGATGTTGCGTATCAGTCCAGTGGTAAGAATCTTTGTTTTCTTGATATTGAGATGCAATCCCTACTGAAGGTTGCATTCCTTGATCTTCTGCAAGGACTTGTGCTTCAAGTCCTCCTCACTTGCAAGTCCTCCACAGCAAGCAAGGTTGTGCCATCTGCATTACACAGGTTATTAATGAATCTCCCTCTAATCCTGATGCCACATTCCTCTTTATAGAGTCCAGCTTCTTGGATAATTTGCTCAACATGTAGATTGAACAGATTTGGAACCTTGATGCACTCCCTGCCCAATTTCAAGGCATGTAGTGCTCCCCTGCTCCGTTCACACAACAGCCTCCTGATCCAGGGAGAGGTTCCACGTGAGCACAGTCAAGTGCTCTGAGATTCCCACTCTTTTCAATGTCAGCCACAACTTGTCATGATTCACAGTCAAATGTCTTTGCATAGCCAATAAAGCACAAATTGCCATTCTTCTGGTATTCTTTCCTTTCAGCCAGGATCCATCTGACATCAGTAATGATATACCTGGTGCCATGGCCTCTTCTAATTCCTGCTTGGCCTTCTGGCAGTTCCTTATCTATGTACTGTTCCAACCATTTTTTAAATGATCTTCAGCAGTATTTTGCTTGCATGCAATATCAATGATATTGTTTGATAATTTCCACACTCAGTTAGATCCCCTTTCTTGGAAATGGGAGCAAATATGGACCTCTTCCAATCTGTTGGCAGGATAGTCATCCTCCAAATTTCCTGGCATAGATTGGTGAGCGCATACAAGGCTTGCATGTAGATTATTTTTAGGAATGAATTTATTATGGTTGATATTCTGTATACTTGGACCTGCAGTTTTGTGTCTGTCCCTAGTTTCGGGAAATTTTCAGTCACTATTAGTTTAACTATTTCCTATGCTTGTTCCTCTTCTGGTAGTTCAACTACACACATGATACCTTTTGTAATTATTCTGTAATTTTTGGATATTTCATTCCATTCTTCTTCCCCCTGTCACTTTTTTTTTTTTTTAGTTTCTCTAGTTTGGGTTGTTTCTATTGGTATTTCTTGAAGCTCGCAGATTCCTAGATAATTTTTAGTCTCCTAATGAGTCTATCAATGGTATTCTCCATTTTTGTTTCAATGCTTTGATTTCTAAGTATGTTTTCTAAGATCTTAGAACTTCTATTATTTTTTACAATATTAATCTTTTCTGTATGTTGTTCATTTTCCTCATTAAAGTTCTTAGACTTTTAATTATAATTACTTTAAGTTCCCAAAGTGATCATTCTAAATCTGCCATATTTGGGTCTCATCCCAATGTTTGCATTGCCTCTTCAGATTGTGTATTTTTTAAACATTTTACTTTATACCGGTTTGCATACAAAAGTAATATACAGCATGTTTTGTTTATATACATTGTGTTTCATACATTTCTTTATTCAACTGTGTTTCACATGATCAGATTGTGTGTTTTTGTTTTCCTTTTAGTATGCCTTGTAATTTTTTGTTGAAAGCCAGACTTCTGTATCAGGTAAAAGGACATAAACAATCCTCACTTGTTTTTCTCTTTTATGCTTATTTAGCTAGGAGTTAGTTTGTGTTTACTTTTGCTTTAGCTGTGAGTACCAAAGGTAAAAATTTCCTGTGTCCTTATCTACCCTATTGTCTTAGAGCTTTGTAGGGGACTTATTCTATAATCATATCTGAATCTTAGAGTTCTTCTTACTCTATTCTCCTGTAACTATCCCCTTTCATTTAGTGGTAATGTGTGAAGGGGACAAAAAACCTTTGGGCATGTTGCCAGGAGGGACGGGTCCTTGGAGAGGGACATCATGCTTGGGCGGGTGGAGGGACAACGCAGGAGGGGAAGACCCTCTATTAGATGAATTGATTCGGTGACTGGGATAATCGGGATGGATGTGTCAGAGGCAGTGCGATTGCGATTGGCACAGGATAGAGCAGGGTTTAGGGCTGTTGTGCATAGGGTCGCTATGAGTCACAAACGACTCGACGGCACATAACAACAACAACAACAACAACAACAACAATCTATGGTTAACCCACGGCTATTGAGTTTATTTCTACCCATGACAATTGTTCATCAGGTTTCTGGGATTGTAATTCTTAATGAAAGCTGAGTTTTCCCCTCATCTTCCTCCTGTGGAGTGGTTAGTGAACTTGACCTGCATTTCTGACCTTTCATCTACAAGCTCATGGCTACACCAGCCAGTGTTCCTTCGTGCCACCATCTCTGGGGAGCTGCACTGCTAATCCACAGGGGGTGCCTCTCTGCCAGTTCAAACGCTGTGATTGTTATGTACTGTCGAGTTCAATTAGCATGTCTTAATTGTTGTTGCACAACAGCCCTAAACCCTGCTCCATCCTGTGCCAACCGCACCGCCTCTGACACACCCATCCTGATTACCCCAGTCACCGAATCAATCCATCTCATAGAGGGTCTTCCCCTCCTCCGCTGTCCCTCCACCCTCCCAAGCATGATGTCCCTCTCCAAGGGCCCGTCCCTCCTGGCAACATGTCCAAAGTATGTCAGACGAAGTCCCAGAATCCTTGCCTCCAAGGAGTAGCTTGGTTTAATCCTCTCCAAGATGAATCTGTTTGTTTTCCTGGCAGTCCATGGTACATTCAGTACCCTTCTCCAGCACCACAGCTCAAAAGCATCCACTCTCCTTCTGTCCTCCCTAGTCATTGTCCAACTCTCTGATGCATAACAAGCGATTGCAAATACCATGGCCTGTATCAGGCGCACCTTAGTCTCTAGAGAGACACTGTTGCTCCTGAGTACCTTAGAGAGGTCCCTAACAGCAGACTTTCCCATCGCGATACGCTTTTTGTGATACTAAATTTTCTTTGGAAATATTTTCCCTGTGGTTAGATTATTTTCTCTGTAAAATAACCCCTGAAAAAAGAAGATTCACATATTCAACTTGTTCCAAAGATACTAAAAAGTTTCCTGATAACTGAATTTTTGTTAAAATTAAATTCATACTTGTTGCAGCAAATGTTTATGAGTCACAGGCTACTGTATGGGACAACACACTCCAGTTTGCTATATTACCTTGGATGAAACTATGACTGTTTCTGTGTTTCACTCTCTTCCTCCCTCAGGTAGGAATGAAAACAATTCTTACTTCAAAGGGTGAGGATCAAGTGCTACTATGTGGAAAGTACTCCATACCTTTCCTGTCAGCGATTACAAGCTGGAGTGAAGTTCAACACAAAACCAGGTCCTGGGGTCGAGAAAGTCTATAGTGGCACCTTGCCAACTTATAAAAGTACAGGCCACACCCCTTAAAGAGATTACAACTGCTGGCCCTTTTTCTTGGGTCAAGGGTATAGATAGAGTGACTCAGCAGCTAAAGTCAAGGTCCAGGGTTCAGAGAGAGAAAAAGAGAGAGAGAGAAAAAAAAAACAACACAAAAAACAACTGCTGCTGTCCTCCTCACTCTTCTTTTTTAAAGGACAGAGACAAACAAAGGTTTGAAAGTCAGAACCAGCCCAAGACTTACAAATGTGAAGACATTTTATGCATATATTCCTCAAATATAGACTTGGATTAACCCCTGGCATAGCCCATAGGAAATTACACTGCTAAATCAAAGGGCTTCCCTCTCTGAAGGTGTGAATCCACCAGCAACTCCTCAGAATAAAGAGAGACAATCTATTCTCATTCAGAAACTCAACTGGAATTCAGCTATGAATCAGTTCTGACTTAGTGACAATGAGTGTTGAGTTGAGAGGGCCGGGTGTGTGTGTGGTGGGGGGCGGGGGGTGCATGGTCACAGGAATGAGGGCGTGAGATCCAAGTCCAGTGGAAAGTCAAGCCAAATGGACCTGACCCTAAACTTCTGGAGTTCAGACACAGACAGGAAGAGTGGGAGAGACACACAGAGATGGTGAGAAAACATGAGAGATCAGGCCCTGCGCTTCAAAGACAGAACGAGAGGTAGGAAGGGAATTGTTCAATGCTGGCCTGCGTGATCAAACCCACCGAGAAACCCATATAGCCCACCAAGTCTTGCTCTACCCGACCTCTCCCTTTCTTTGTCTCTCTAGGTCCTCTCACCCCTCCCTAGGTTTCTCATATCACTCTATCTGTGGCTGTCAGAGGGAAGATGGAAAGATAGACCACAAGCATATGTAGGTCATACAAAAACAGGATCCAGGAGACGCAAGTGTGTGTGTGCATGCATACACACGCAGGGGCACACACAGACAATACAAGCCCATGCAGATTCATGCACACGCCCATGCACCACCACAGAAATACAAATAGGCATTCCCATAGAATGGAGGCACATACAAGCATATGCGCAGATGCAAGCAGGTTCATGGTCATGTTCCGGAAGCCACACTACCACCACCATCCAAATGCAAGCACACGGTTCCATCTAAAATCATAGAAATAGATATGAATCCACAGACATGCAAGAGCATTTTCACATATGCATAAATACCAATAAACATTCACATGTGAAAATCATAAAAGCACACTCACAGATGCAGATAAGCTTAGAAACGTGCATTCAGAGGTAAATACACAAAGGAAAACACAAGTGCTTCATGCTAACCCATCCAGGAATCAAAACAGGTGCATGCACTTTTTAATGTGGACCTTGGTATTTCTGTCACAGCTCTCCTGCCAGAACGTAGGGAGGGAGCAAAGGAGGTGGGAGGAGAGGTCATCAGGCTGTCCAAGCAGGAAGTATGGATCTTCCAGCACCTCTTCTAGATTGACACTCCCGGATAATGGTGTAAAGGGAGGCGGGACTTGATGGCGTTACATAACTGGGTAGAAAGACAAGGCCAGATAAAAGGCTCAGCTTGAGATTGCAGTGGGTGGAAGACACTCAAACTAGAGCCATGGAGCTCAGTGTTCTTCTCCTTCTTGCTCTCTTCACAGGTCTCTTACTTCTTTTGACCAGAGGACATCCAAAGGATTATGGGCGCCTCCCACCAGGTCCTCGGCCTCTTCCTCTCTTTGGGAACCTTCTACAGATGAACAGAAAAGGTCTACTTAAATCCTTCCTCAGGGTGAGCCCCACATGGACAGAATCGGAGGGTGGCTAGCCGTGCCTCAGCATTGGTGTATCACTCAAGGATTCCCAAGAAATAATTGGGTATCTTTAAGGTTCCAGGGTGGAATGTGTGAAAGTTAGTCTAGGTCAGGTTAATGGAGCTAAGGGCTGGTGGATTGTGGTCGAAACATCAGAAGATCTTATTGCTTGATTGAAAGTGTATAGACATTGTTGTTGGTGCAGGAAAATGGTCAGGAAGAGTCACTCCTCCTTGGCTCCCTCGCAGAGAGAAAAAAGAGAATGAGAGACCAAAATGTAGCCTTCAATTAGTGTCAGGACAACAAGGAAGAGGAAGGGAGAGCAGAAAGGAAGGGTAAGGTCTTCAGGGAGGGTGGGAGTGAATGCCTATCGTGTAGAGGATTTCATTGAGCTAGCAATGAGCACTTCCTTCACATGATTTCATTTTAATAATGCATTTATTTATTAATAACATCATTAACATCTCTGAACCAATCCACCCCATGAGAGAACTATAGCATCATCTGTCAGTTCAATAACCTTGTATTGTGTCCCTTTCCATTTCAACAACCACTTCTCTGAATCTTTAGCTTCTCATCTCTTTGTGTAGTTTTAAAAAAATTACTATTCTTTTAAGTTTTTATTTGATATATTTTCTTCAGTGAAGCCTAGCCTTTTCTTTCTTGGAATACTTTTTGTTTGTTTGTTTGTTTAATTTTTTTACTGGTTTACATACAGTACTTTTGATTATTGTTTCCATTTCTTCCATATTAAGACCTTCCATTTTCTCTTGAGCTAATTTGTATGTTTCCATGAGTTTGTTCATTTCATCTACATTTTTCTAATTTGTTTTCTCTTAGTAAGTCTTTGTATTTGTGTAGGACCAGCAGTGGTGTTCCCACATCCACTTATGATTCTAGTCTTTTTATGTTTTCTCTCTCTTCTCTTTTGTCAGTCTAAAGTTTTGTGAATTTCATTTACCTTTTCAGAAAACCAACTTTTGATTCATCCATGTTGTTGTTTCTAGTAATAGTTTGTTCTTTTTCTTTGCTGAGTGAATAGATCACTATGGACTGATATATATGGTTTTGAGAGTTATAGTAGTGCGGTTTCTGTGACTATGCTTGTTCATTTGTGTATGTGTGTATGATTACATGCACACATTTCCTTTACATCTATACATCCGTACATATTGGTATGAAATCATATACATCTATACATCTAGGAATGAAGTCACTGGATCATTGAGTCTGGTATCTGTTCAGCTTTAGAAAATATAATCATTCAGGTTCCCAGCAGGTAGTACTAATGACTCTTTTTTTTTAAGTTCATGATTACCACCAGAGTGTTGCCACTTTCCGTAATTGTCTACAAAGTAGATGCTTCAAGTCTTTTTATTGTTGTATAAGTTGTGGTTTCTGGGCAGATGTGGTCATATTCAAGGGCCTGGGGAGAAGAGATATCAGAATTACTTGTAGAAAAATCTGTATTGCTTCTGATATCAACCAATCACAGTAAACCTTGGCTGGGCTATGGAGTAACTCATTCTTGCTGGTTCCTGGGGAAGTCTTGTGGGCCCAGAGGACTGAGCAGCACAGTTTAGGGAGGAGAATCATGGTGCAATGGCTATATGTACATAAATGAGTAAGGAGTTGCACTGGCAACTCAAAGGTAAGTGGTTCAAATTCCACAGCTGCTCCTCAGAAGAAAGCTGGGCAATCTCCTCCAGTGCCATTTATAGCCTCTGAAAACACCATGGAGGGTCAACTTTGAGTTGATTTCAACTCTATGAGAGTGAAGGTTTCTTTCTTTTTTTAAAAAAATTTTATTTTATTACTTTTGTGTGAGTGTACTGTCAAATCAGATCTGACTGGTACAGGAGGAGATTGTCCCTCCTTCCCCGGCAGAGCATCTGGTGGATTCGAACTGTGCGCCTCTGGGATTGTAGTTGCAGCTCCTTACCACTAGGCCACCAGAGCTCCCCTTGAAGGTTTCTTTTTTTTTTTTTTGAAGGTTTCTTAATATGTCTTGTTTAGGGATACCTGGATCCCTGGATGGTGCAAAGGGTCAACACTTTGTTTAATAAGCAAAAGACTGAAGTTTTAACTCCACTTAGAGGAGCCATGGAAACCAGCTCTGGCAATGTACTGCTGAGAAATCAGCTACTGAAAACCCGATAGAAAACAGTTCTACTCTGATACATGTGGGGTGATTGGGAATCAGAATTGACTCCGTGACAACTTTTCTTATGGTCTTTGAGGTGTAACCTGACTAGTTAGAAACCCTGGGTTTGGGTTTGTTTGGCAGCTCCGAGACAAATATGGCGATGTGTTCACTGTGTACCTGGGACCGAGGCCTGTAGTCATGCTGTGTGGGACAGAGGCCATACGAGAGGCCCTGGTGGACCAAGCTGAGACCTTCTCTGGCCGGGGGAAAATTTCAGTTGTTGAGTCAACCTTCCAGGGATACGGTGAGAGCCTCAAAAGCACTGAGGGGCAGGGTGGAGGATGGGATCTGAGATGAACGAATCTGGGAAGGGAAGATAAGGTGCTAAGTGTCTCTTTCCAACCTCCTTTGAAACTCATGCCTCTCCTGTATTCTCTCTCAGGTGTTGTCTTTGCCAATGGGGAACGATGGAAGGCCCTTCGCAGGTTCTCTCTTGCTACCATGAGGGACTTTGGGATGGGCAAGCGGAGTGTGGAGGAGCGAATCCAGGAAGAGGCTCAGTGTTTGGTGGAGGAGCTGCGGAAAGCTGAGGGTGAGTAGCTGAAAGAAAGACGCTAGGAAAGAAAGTGAAGCAGAGAGAGCTTAACAATAGAAAGACAGAGATGTGTATGTGAGCAAATAAAAAGAGGCAGAGATAAGGGAGCTCTGGTGGCCTAGTGGCAAGCGGCTGCACTGCAATCCCAGAGGTATGCAATTCGAATCCACCAGGTGCTGTGCTGGAGAAGGAGGGACAATCTCCTCCTGTACTAGTCAGATCCAACTTGACCACACACACACACACACACACACACACGAGGATGGAGATCAAGAAACTATCAGAGAGACAGAGAGCTGAGGGGTACAGGCAGAAATGAGTCAACAAGAAACACAAAGGTGGAATCTATAAGAGGTCAAATAATAACTCCAAGATGTGCATGATCTAGTGTTCAACATATATAATATAGTTAAAGGAAACAGCATATGGATTAACATAACACTATACATTATTAGTTTCTTCTTATAACTGTTCCTCCTCCTTTGTGTTTCCAAATTTGAGGGCTCAACCTCAGTTGCCATATATGTTAGTCTACTCTAAGTGTGCTTTACTGTACACAGGGTTTTTGAAGGCCTGTTATATTTCAGAAGTGAATGGCCAATCCTTCTTCCTAGTCTGTCTTATTTTGGATTCTTAATTTTAGAACAATATCTGACAGACAAGCATTTTGTCAAGCAGATGAAACACTTCCCTTTTGGAAAAAAACAATACATTCACCGTCCCTGCACCCAAGCGCATGTGTCTTGTCTCTTCCCTTTCCCTGCCACACTGGCATTCCTTGCACTCCCGCCTACCTGTCCCAGCCCTCCCTTCCCCAGCCACCGCTTGATATTATAGCTTAGTCCACAAGTCACTTCTGTGATGTCTTACACCACACACTGCTGGTCTCTCACACTGTTGCCTGTCTCGTGTTTAGGAGGATGCAAGTCCAGATCCCAAGAACCAGCTTCAGTGAAAGATTTTTGCCAGAGGCAGTACTGAGGAAAGGTCCTTGCCACAAGTTTTGTTACTCATTGTCTCTGTTTACACTGCTGTCGCAATGCAGTTATTTTCAAGGTCTGGATAGGTCTCTTTTATATGCAGAAAAGATCATTGGGGAAGCAGGGCTTTATGAGGAAGAATGTGGCATCAGGATTGGAGGTAGACTCATTATGCACATGATACAACCCTGCTTGCTGAAACTGAGGACCTGAAGTGCTTGCTGCAGAATGCCAAGGACTGTAGTCTTCAATATGGATTGAAGCTCAACATCAAGAAGACAAAAGATTCTCACCACTCGGCCAATTGGCAGCACCATGACAGATGGAGAAGTGATTGAGGTTGTAAACAACTACAGCTTTCTTGGCTCTGCAATTAACATGTTTAGTACGAGCATTCAGGAAATCAGAAGATGAATTGCATTGGGAAAATCTGCTGTCAGGGACCTCTCCAGAGTGCTGAAAAACAACAGTGTCAGTCTAGAGACTAAGGTGCACCTAATCAAGGCCATGATCTTCACAATTACTCGCTATGCATCAGAGAGCAGGACAATGATTAAGGATGACTGAAGAAGAATTTGAGTTTGCCTTTGAGTTGTGGTGCTGAAGAAGAGTCTTGAACATAACATGGACTGCCAAGAAAACAAATAGGTCTGTCTTGGAGAGAGTGAAACCAAATTTCTCCTTGGAGGCTAGGATTTGAAGCTCTGTCTCACATACTTTGGTCACTTGGCCAGGAGAGACTGGTCCTTGGGGAAGGACATCATGCTCAGAAGGGGCAGGGACAGCACAGGAGAGGAAAACCCCAGATGAGATGGATTGATATAGTAACTAGGGCGGTGGGGGTAGGTGTGTCAGAATTAGTGAGACTGGCTCAGGACAAGGCAGGGTTCAGAGCTGCTGTACGTAGGGTCACTATGGGTGGCAGATAACTCGACGGCACATAAGAACAACAGCAACAACAACAAAAGCAATACTACATTATAATATATGCTTCTTGGTGTTTTTAATTGATTTTGATTCATAGCAATCTCATATGACAAGGGCAGACCTGCCTCATAAGCTGTTCTCGGCTATAATTTTGATGTAGCAGATTATCAGGTCTTTTTATCATGTAACGATTGTGTAAGTCCAATTGCTAACCTTTCAGTTGAAGCCAATCTTAATAATTTTTACCATCAAGGTATCATATACTATGATATGGTAAGATATAGTATAATTTTATATTTATATAAAAGAAAGCAAAGAGAGAAGGACAACCCACAAACTTACTAGAAATAATCAACTGTTTTCCTCTAGTTGGCTGAGCCACTGGTGAACTGCCAATGATCAGAAGCCATTCAGGATCATTGTCTCACATACTTTAGACATGTTGTTGGGAGGGGCCGGTTCTTGGAAAAAGGCACTGTGCTTGGAATGGTGGAAGGTCAGCATCTCAGAGGAAGACCTCCAAGGAGATGGACTGACATGGTTTCTGTAACAACAGGCTCAAGTATTTCAGAGATGATGACGGCACAGATAGGGCAGGGTTCAAATTCACTGTTCATAAAGTTGCTGAGCTGTAGTCAACTTGATGGCAATTAGCAACAATGACAGTACTTTTTGATCTGTATAGGTGAACATCTCTATATCATTTATTTCAGGTCTTTGCCATTTTCCTCAATGAAATCTCTCCAGAGTTTGTAAAGTATTAGTGTAGAAATAG
Source organism: Elephantulus edwardii (assembly GCF_000299155.1). Lineage (NCBI taxonomy): Eukaryota > Metazoa > Chordata > Mammalia > Macroscelidea > Macroscelididae > Elephantulus > Elephantulus edwardii. The sequence continues at coordinate 1,379,424 of NW_006400052.1, read as the reverse complement.
ATAGAAGATGTAGAGACAGGTGGAAATAGAGAATTAGAGGCAGAGAGATGGAGATGAAAAGACATGTATGGAAACAGTAAAGATGGAAGAGTAAGAAATAGAGAGAGATAAATAAATGGTTAAAGATGCTCAGAAAAAGGGAGACAAAGAGATTGAAACAGAAAATTAGAGCACATATTAGATGTATATTTAATTTTTTGAGGAATAGTAAAAAATAATTCTGAAAAAAAATAGTTTTGAGGATCTGCTAAACGGCTTTCCATAGCAGCTGTAACTATCCTACCAGCAACTAGATGAGTGGCCGCATTTCTTCACATCCTCACCAACACTTTTCCCCCCTCCCTCCCCCAACCCTAAATTTATATAGATCATAGTCATCCTAACAGAAATAACATCATTGGACAATGCTTATACAATCCCACTTATATGAAATATCTAGAATAGACAAGTGCATAGAGGCCAAAGTTTATCAGTGATCACCCCGGGCGGGTAAAAGGGAGGGAGAAAGGAGAACTCAAAGCTTGGAGTTCTGAACTTCTAGATGCTGAACTTCTATTAAGCAAAGTGGGAAAATGTGGTAACAGACATGTGAGATGGTTGACTATCATGAATGCAAGCTAAATTACCAAACTGTATGCGTGAAGAATGTATACTGAATATTTAACAAGTCTTTTAACCATTTTTCCGTTTTGCATAATACTTCATTATGTGAATGTGCAAAAGATGTAGTCTTTACCAGAGTAGATGGTCACATTATTCTCCTGCACTATGGCTGGCCCATGGGCTTAAACCGCTGATTTTTGGGACAACAGTCAAGTTCTTAACTACTGCTTCACCGAGGATCCCTTCTTAGTGTTGAGATATGTTGAAGTCCATGAGTTTAGAACGAGATTTTAAACAACATAGTTACCACTGGAAGATTACAATAAACCAATACATTATTTTGAAATGAAATTGAAAGTGGGGGTAAAGAATCTTGAAGTGGCAAATGTTTTGTTTCTACAATAGAAAAATATTATATGGACAGACAAAAAAAGGCTCAGGGAGAAAGATGGCATAAATAATGTATACTGCATTGAAACAGATGAGGGAGAAAACTGTTTAAAAGGGATATGTGATTAGGTATTATTGTCATGACAGGAGTCCAGAATGAAGGCTGCATAGTGGAGTGGACTTGGGGGGAGAGATTGTATAACAATGAAAGAATTTTCCCTTTTCTTTCAAAGAGAAGAGAGAATTGGAAGGAGGGAGGGGTGGGCAGGGAGAAAAGTGCAACAATGAATGAATGGAAATCCTCAGTCTCTATAAACTTTCATTAAAATTAATAATAATTTTTTTTTAAAAGGCTCAGGGAAAAGTCTACAGAGAGGAATGATGTGAGATGCAGAGAGACTGAGGCTGCACCCATTGGAAGTTCTTGGACTCCCAGCCCAGCCCCATTCCCCTTCAACAAGGACCATGCAGAACCTGCCTAATAAAGACATCAACAGATTAGTGAAGACCAGTGTACCCTAAAGGTGGAAAGAGGAGATGAATGTAGCTAGGACAGAGAGATCAGGAGGTTTTTATTTCCACAAACAGTTGCTAGAATATCTACCTTGTATTTCCCACTGTTGCTAGGACTTGGCTTGTTCAGGGTTGGGGACAGATTCACAAAGCCGAGTTCTCTAAAGAGAGATTCAGGGTAAAGACCAAAAGCAAGGATTCTGTTGCCAGGCTGTCTAGGTGCAAATTCTGGCAGCAACAATTGATAATTGTGAAATAGTTTCTCAAATTACTTTTCTGCCTATCCGTGTATAAAAAGCAGAATAATAGAATTGATAGAACTGAGACCTTACCACAGGGTTGTGGTGAGAATTAAATCAAGTAGTAGATGAAAGGAACTCTGTTGAAAAAGTCTGTAGGGAGTTGTTTTGTTAACCCAAGAGACCACCAGCAGCTCCACAGGAGAAAGTGGGGCAATAACCTCCTGTATGATTTACAGCCTCTTGGAAACACACTGGAGCATCATCTATGAGTTGGTTCCAAAGGAAATGAGTTTACTTGAATTGAATTGAATTGAATAGATGAAGTGCCTAGAATAGAGCTTAGTGCATAGAAAAAGCTAGTAGTAAATGGTAGATGCTGTCATTGTTAGCCTTCTTCAACAGTGGAGGACTGTTCACAGAGATGGGGCAACAGGCAAATGCCCACCCTTGAGTCTTGAATTCCTGTCCTCTGACCTGCCCTATTCTCCTCCTAGGAGCTCTAGTGGATCCTACTTTCTACTTCCATGCCATCACTGCCAACATCATCTGCTCCATTGTCTTTGGAGAACGCTTTGCCTACAATGATCCTGAGTTCCTGAGGCTGCTGGATCTTTTCTACCAATCCTTCGCACTGATAAGCTCCTTCCCCAGCCAGGTCAGACAGCAAAGAGGAAGGGTGAAAACAGAGCGAATGTCTAGAGCAAGAAAAGAAATGAGCTGCTTTTTGGTGCCCAGAAATGCAATGAAGGGCTTGGAGAAGGGCTGAGATGATAAAGAGATAGAGAGTTGGGGCCATAGAGGGAGGGGAGAGGCTGTAAAACAGGGTATGACTAAGGAAAAGCAGGGGTGTGATGAAGGAAATTGCAATGGAGAGAAGTAGAATCAATGAGGAAAAAAATCTGTTGTCATGGAGTTAAACCCAACTTACCAGAGTCTAATACAGCAGAGGAGACCAGTACTCCATGGAGTTTTCAGTGAATACCAAGATTTCCGCCCCTCCCACCCCCTGGGAATTTCTGTGTGGGCTTTAACGTCCAAGGTTTTGGTTCACAGGCAATCTCATTAAACATATGAGCCAATGTAGAACTCTCAAAATATTTAGTCAAGTAATTAAGAACAACCTTGCATGTTAGGGCACAACCATGCTCCATGGAATTTTCAGTACCTGATTTTCCAGAAGGACGTCCATTTCTTCTGAGTCACCATTGGATGGACTTGAGGCATCACACTATCAGTTAACATAGCTGAGCACAAGAACTGTTTGTAACACTCTGTTCTCCAAAATGTCAGAGAGAGACTAAAGATAGAACGCGGGCTTGGCCAAGAGAAAATTCAGAGAGAAAGTAAGGCAAAGTGAACAAAGTTAAAGCGATCATGAAAGATAAGGTTGAGAAGAATGGGGGCGGGGGGAAGGAAGAGAGAGAGAGAGAGAACGAACACAGGGAAACAAAAGGGCAGACTGTTAAGTTAGTGGACTTAAGGAAGAAATCAGAGAGAATGAGAGACAGCTTAACACAGCTTTATTAAAGGTGGGGGTACAAGGGAGTTTCTCCAGGAGTTCCCCATTCTGCATCTCCAGAATGGGGAGGTCACACTGTGAACTTATTGGGGAGGGTTTTTATAACAGAGTCTTTAAGGAGGAACATTACACTTTGATTTACTATCCACCTACTAGCTCAGCCAGGCAGGCAAGGCTGTTTGCTCTTCTTATTAGCGGCAGACAAGGCTGTCAGCATGTGAATTCTGAATTCTTCATTCTTTCCTTTGGTCCCCTTCGTTCAGACTTAACACAGACTTTCAGCATCTCTCCTTTTCTGAGTGTTCTTTTGCTTTGAATCTTCTCCTACGCAGCTGGCAAAGTTCCTCCCTCACCTGAAGAATCCTAAAGATGCATAAAAATAAGAAAGTCCCTCTGTTTGCTATTTTTCTTTCTTCCTCTTTCCATTGTGGTTGCTTTTAAAAATACCTCCTGCCCAGATTATAGTTTAATGTTATTCATTTAAAACAAAACGTATCTTTATTGACTAACTTAGCACTGCATCCATTGTGAATTTTAAAAAAGAAATGTGTTTAGCACTTTCTTGTGTATGAGGATAGGAGATAAGGTGATTGATATTGGTGATGGGAGCACACAATTGAGGCAGTTAGTTTTAGTAATTGAACTGTGTGACAAACATCGAACTGGAAAATGTAGTATTTTTTCACAACACTTTAAAAAATTTAACCTACATAGTATGCAATGCTACCGAGCTTAACCTGGAGTGTATAAGGCTTACAGACGAGACTGTCACAAATATAGGTTCTCAGGACCTCATACAGGAAGCTTTGTTCCAGCAAATCTGGTGTGGGGTCCCTTGGCTGGATTCCTACCTGATACAACCCCAACAGGTGATTTCATTGTGTTCCTCCCACTGAGAACATACAGGGGGAGAGATGTTTGGAAGAAGATCCACCAAACAGCTAAGAATGAGTATCTCTAAAAGGAGACACTCAGGATGAGTTTTGCAACTTATTTATTTGTTTTTACTTTTGGGACACTGTCAGGTGATTAAATTAATTAGCAAGCAAAACAGTAGAAATATGTATCAAAATAGGATTCCAAGTTGTCAATAGGCTCATTTTGTGCATGATGTAAAAAGAGTAGAGAGGTGGGACCAGGCAGGGAGAAATATGAGAAAAACAGTTAAACAGGCAGAGACACAGAATGTATTCTAGGGAGAGACAGAATCAAGACTCAAAGAAAAAGAGATGAAAAGGCAGGCAAGGGAGGTGAACAAAAAGACAGAAGGATGAGGTAGGAAAATGAAAAGAAGGGGGGGAACCTCTATGTGAGGATAATAGATTAATGGAGACAAAGAACAGGAGAGTGAGGGACTCATATCAATGGATTTCATCAGCCACTCATTCAATAGGTAATGTTGGAAGGGAGAGAGAGAATAGAGCTATTGGAACAGCTGTAGAAAGACAAAGAGATAGATCTCTGATGCAAAGAGATGATGTCAAAAGAGAAAGACTTTATGATATGGAGATCGATCTTCCTTTTCTCTTTGTGTAGAGAAAGATGATGAGTGAGTTCTTCTGGAGGTACTAAGACCCAGGAGAACCCTCCCTCTCCCCTTAACCTGTAACTTTGCCCTGTGTGGACCTCACATAACAGCCACTTCTTTCTCTTAGGTGTTCGAGCTCTTCTCAGGCTTCCTGAAGTACTTTCCAGGTGTTCACCGGCAAGTCCACAACAAGCTGGAGGAAGTCAACGTCTTCATTGATAAAAATGTGGAGAAGCATCGCCAAACCCTGGATCCCAGTTCCCCAAGGGACTTCATTGATACCTACCTGCTCCGCATGGACAAAGTGGGGTCCCGAAAGGGAAGGGGAGGAGTGGAAGGTGGGGGACGAGAAGGAAGGGGAAAGGAAAAGAGAGAGAATGGTGAGAAGGGGCCTAGAAAATAAGTTTTGGAGGAAAGGAAGGAGAGGCTATGTGGGAGGGAAAGGAGATGGGAATGAAAGGAAGAAGAGAGGAAGAGAAACTGAGATGGAAAAGAGAGAGAGGGAGAGAGAGATTGGGAGAAAAAGACCAATTTTCAAAAAAAGTGGGAAGGTAGAAATGAAGTAAGACAGAGAGAGGCACTAATGCCTGTGACGTGTGCTTCCCACGCAGGAAAAGTCCAACACGAACACCGAGTTCCACCACAAGAACCTCATCATGACCACACTGTCTCTCTTCTTTGCTGGCACTGAGACCACTAGCACCACTCTCCGTTATGGATTCCTGCTTCTGCTCAAATACCCTCAGATCGCAGGTGGGTGGAACGGGACAAACTATCTGAGGGGGATCTTCAGACCTTTCTTGAGGCAGCACAAATGGAATCATGAAAGAATAAGAGGCAGTGCTGCCTTCTAACCTCAGGGGCCCCAGGTAAACCCCAGGTAATAATCTGGTCTGTTCTCTCCCTGATCTAATCTTCAGCCACTCAGGGGTTGAGCCACTAACCCAGCTATGAAATCTCTGTCATTACTTAATTCACCCTTCTGTCATTCTTCCAGTTCATCCTTCGCCCATCTAGTCTTTATTTCACCCACCCACTTAATAAACCACTGTCTATCTGGTCATGCAATCTCTAATTTGGTTAATCTATTCCTCAACCCACACATGCAAATTTTTCTTTTATATAAACATTTCCCCAATAAATTATTAATTGATTGTCCTCCATTAGTGCAGCAATCCATCTATTTATTGGATTCATTAATTTATTAGGCTCATTATTTTATTTGCCTATGGGTCATTTTTTTTTAATAATGATGTTTTAATAAAGGGCTTTAAATGCACATTAAAGGGTGTTTTCCAAGAATATAAGTGAAGATTTTTTTTTTAAACCCACAAGCTGGTTGGCCAAAGGGGTTATCTAAAGCTACGGAAGAGCACATCTGGTAGAAACACATGGCAATGGCCGCTGAGGAGATGTGCATGGGTGTCCCTTGCAGCATCCGGCAGTGGTGGCGCCGTGTGGGCAGAGTCACGGGTTCTCTGACGTCTGCTCCACCAGGGCCTCCGTGGTGCTGGCGCTCGCGTTTGCAGTGGAGTTCAAGACTTTGCCAAAATCGCCGCCAGCAGGCTTGGTTCCCCCTACTTTAGACTTTAAGTTCTCAACCTTTTCTTCAAATTATTTGAAAGTTGGGGAATTTTTTACATCTTCCAGCTTTTTAGTGATGACGGATCCGACAGATGAAAAAGCAGCCGAAGCCTTCTGTCCAGCCTGAAGACAAGGTTTCAGATGTCTTCTTGCACGCAGATGTTGCCGTCACATCTTGCCACCCTTTGGCAATGTTCTGCTTTATCTCCTGTAGTGAACTGATGCCAAGTTTCCGCTTGATCTCTGCTAGATGTTTCTCTTTTGCTGCTAGTACTTGAGACAGAGTCTGGATCTCCTCTTCCACCTTTGCAAGTTCTCGTCTTAGCTCCTCTTGCTCCTCCTCTGACAGAGCCTCTGTGGCACTGATGGTGGCGGCAGCATCTTCTGCTTCCTCTGGTACGGGGTCTTGCTTGCCGCGGTCCATGTCCCCGGCCGGCCGCCGCCTCGCGTCCTCTGCGCCTCTGCCGCGTGCAGCCTGTCCCATATGGGTCATTTATTAAGCAAAGATTAAATAATTCACCCATTCATTGAAACATGAATACAATCTAATTGTTATGTTCCCCAATTAACCATTCCAATCATTAATTAATTAATTGATGATCACTCATCAGCCACATTTAGCAGTTCATGAATTAATTTATTGATCTATTGCACTTTATATTGCTAAGAACCTAACAGTGTCTCACATCTAAAGCACTTAGTACAAATAGTTGGTTTTTCAGTACTAATCTTAGAGGGAGAATTTTGATAAAACCTCTTCTACAGATAACTTAGTATCTATGAGGATATTTATCCACAAGGGGGAAATGACAATTAAGGCTTGCTTTGAAGACACTGTGTGCATATATATATTTGTTTCTGTGGGAGAATATAACATTTAAATAGTGTAAGATTTCATGTCGCCTCCTTCCTCTATTCCCTCTCCAGACAGTTTTCCTGAGGAGTGTCAGAGATAGCCTCTTTTACTGTAGATTTTTTCAAGGCCTATTCATTCAGACATTGTTGTTGTTTGTTGTTATGTGCCGTCGAGTCATTTGCTACTCATAGCGACCCTATGTACAACAGCCCTAAACCCTGCTCTATCCTTTGCCAATCACACTGCCTCTGACACAACCATCCCGATTATCCCAGTCACTGACTCAATCCATCTCATAGAGGGTCTTCCCCTCTTGTGCCATCCCTCCACCCTCCCAAGCATGATGTCCCTCTCCAAGGACCTGTCCCTCCTTGTAACATGCCAAAAGTATGTCAGACAAAGCCCCAGAATCCTTGCCTCCAAGGAGTTGCTTGGTTTAATCCTCTCCAGGATGAATCTGTTTGTTTTCTTGGCAGTCCATGGTACATTCAGTACTCTTCTCCAGCACCACAGCTCAAAGGCATCAATTCTCCTTCTGTCTTCCCTAGTCATTCGGATAGATTGTGGAAATTATTGAACAACATCACTAGTATCTCATGCAAGAGTCTGCTAAAGATTATACAAAAATGACTGTAGCAACACGTCAACAGAGAAGTACCAGATGTCCAGGCTGGGTTTGAAAGGAGCTGTGGTACTAAGGATATTACAGCTAGTATCAAATGGATCTTGACAGAAAGCAGAGAGTACCCGAGGAATGTCTATCTGTGCTTCATTGACTATGCAAAGGCTTTTGATTGTGTGGATCAAAACAAACTGTGGCTGACTCTGAGAAGAATGGGAAAATCCCAGAACATTTGATTGTGCTTATGCGAAACCTATACTTGAACCAAGAGGCAGTGGTCAGAACAGAGAAAGAAGACACTGCATAGTCAAAATTGGGAAGGGTGTCCTCCAGGGATTCTATCTCCATACCTTTTCAATCTGTATGCAGAACAGATCATCTGGGACGATGGGCTGTATGAGGAGGAGTGTGGCATTGAGATTAGAGGAAGATTCATCAACAACCTGCATTATGCAGATAACGCAACCCTGTTCGCTGAAACTGAGGAGGATCTGAAGTGCTTGCTGCAGAAGGTCAAGAACTACAGCTTTCAGTATGGATTGAAACTCAACTTCAAGAAAACAAAGATTCTCACCACTGGGTGAATTGGCAGCAATATTATGGATGGTGAAGAGATTGAGATAGTTAACAGTTTTAGTTTGCTTGGCTCCACAATCAACACTCTTGGTACCAGCAGCCAGGAAATCAAGAAACAAATTGCATTGCAAAAGTCAGCTGTCAGGGACCTCTCCAGAGTACTGAAGAGCAACGATGTCAGGCTGGAGACTAAGGTGCACCTGATCCAGGCCATTGTCTTCACAATGGTGTGCTATGAGTCAGAGAGCTGAACAGTGACTAGGGATGATAGAAAGAAAATCAATGCTTTTGAGCTGTGGTGTTGGAGAAGAGTGTTGAATATACCATGGACTGCCAGGAGAACAAACAGGTTTGTCCTGGAGAGGGTGAAAATGGGCTGCTCCTTGGAGTCAAGGATTATGAAGCTTTGTCTGGCATATTTTGGGCATGTTGCAAGGAGGGACTGGTCCTTGGAGAGGGACATCATATTTGTGAGAGTGGAGGGACAGCACAAGAGAGGAAGACATTCAATGAGATGGATTGATTCAGTGATTGGGGTCAATGGGAGTAGGTGTGTCAGAGACAGTGAGATTGACATAAGATAGAGCAGGGTTTAGGGCTCTCATACATAGGGTCACGATGAATCGCAAGTGACATGACAGCACATAACAACAACAAATATTCATTCATAGAAAGCAGTGTCCCCACTGAAATGCCTCTTTGAAATGTCTGCTTCGGTGAAGTGAATAAGAGATTCATTGGTTGCCCCCCACCCTTCATCCTTTCTTTTTTCCCTTTTATACTTGTTTACTTGTATACTTTGTTTTTCACACCACATCTTTCCCCTTTCCTTTATTCCCCCATCCATCAAATTGTGTGACCCTACAATTAAGCACCACCTCCTCCTGCCCATCCTCACTCTTCTGCTCCCTTCTCCCCCTCCTTGGATCCTCATACTCATTTTACAATAATGGTCTTATATTTGTCTTCGTGAGGCTAAGTTCACTTAGCATAATACTGCATTGGTCCATTGTCGTGTGCAGAGAGAGTCCAAAAGGAGATTGATCAGGTGATTGGACCACATCGCCCTCCAGCTCTTGATGACCGAGCCAAAATGCCATACACTGATGCAGTCATCCATGAGATCCAGAGATATGGAGACCTCATCCCCCTTGGAGTGCCCCACGTGGTCACCAAAGACACTCACTTCCGAGGGTACATCCTTCCCAAGGTGAGGCCTGCTGAGATGCTGCATTTCTTCAATGTGGACTCTCTTTATTCCCAAACTTGATCTCCTTTATGACTAGGGTTCCTTTCTTAATTATTTTTCTTTGGTGGAAGAAGGGAGGTGGTGAACTATTTTTCTGTTTTTTGTACCCTTCCTCAGGGCACTGAAATATACCCCATCTTGAGCTCTGCCCTTCATGACCCACGTTACTTTGAAAAGCCAGATGAGTTCCACCCTGATCACTTTCTGGATGCCAAAGGGGGACTGAAGAAGAATGAAGCTTTTATGCCCTTTTCTGTAGGTAAGCTGGACCCATGCTGCTTCCCCATACACCAAAATGTAGGTTTCATGCCTTTGAACAATGATAGTCCTGATGCCAGTTGTTTTATGAGTGTTCTCTCATTTCATTTTCACTGCAGCTTTAGAGGGAGCTTGAGTTATGGGATTGTGTCATACAGACAAGTTTCGTTAAGGAGGACATCAAGAAGTATGGCAGCCTACTTGAATGTATAATAATGATTATGACTGACTAGGCTGTTAACCGAAAGGATGGTGAATCAAGTCCACCCAAAGACACCTTAGAAGAAAGGTCTGAAAATTTGCTCCTCAAAAACTCTCGCACTGAAAACCCTGTTTTAATCTGACTCATGGCTTCATTCTGACTCACATTCATTGAAATTGATTGAATGGCAACTTTTTGTTTGCTTATATTTGAAACTCAGCGCATTGTTTTGCTTTAAAAAGATAACATTATTCCAAACCCAATGCTCTATTTGTTGTTGTTATTATGTGCCATCAAGTCGCTTGCGACTCTCTTCTATCCTGTACCAACCTAGCCATCTCAAACGCACTTATTCCCACCGCTCCAGTCACAGAATCAATCAATCCATCTCATCGAAGGTCTTCTGTCCTTCACCGCCTCTCCACTCTGCCAAACATGATGTCCCTCTCCAAGGACCAGTCCCTCCTTGCAACATGCCCAAAGTATGTCAGACGAAGCTTCAGAATCCTTGACTCCAAAGAGCCTTCCAGCTTCACCCTCTCGAGGACAAACCTGTTTGTTCTCCTAGCAGTCCATGATATATTCAACACTCTTCTCCAGCACCACAGCTCAAAAGCATCAGTTCTCTTTCTATCAACAATAGATCACATATAGAGACACAACCCTCATTACAGGAAATTCAATGTCCATCTGAGAACTTTAGGAACTAAAAGCAGAAATTGCTTCTTAATCTTGGGATCCCATAAGAATAATCTTATTTAAGGAATTGACTTCTAAACCAACACCTCATGGGTGACTATTAGTCAATCACTGAAAGAATTTCCAGGCAAAGAGCATAGGGCCTTATCTGTCATGTCATTGTAAATGAAGGCTGGACAACATATGGGACAGTGGGATGAGGAGCAAGGTCTCCATCTGCAATTTAGAGAAAGAGATGTGAAGAAATAAAGAGAAAGACAGTTTTGGGGTAGAGCAAGAAGGAAAATGAGGAGCAAATAAAAAACACAGTTAGAGAGATAGACAAAGGCAAGGTGAGTGGCAGAAAGACATGAAGATAGAGACATTGACTATGAGACATCAGAATAGAGACATTGAATATGAGACATGAGGATGGAGATAATGACTATGAGACAAAACACCTAGAGGAGCATAAAAAGGATGGAGAGAGAGAGGAAGAGGGAGAAGGGAAAGGTGAAAGGAGTAGAAGAAAGCATAAATGGAATAAGAGATGGGGTGGAGGGGTGAGAAAGCAACATAGTAGAAAGAGAAACAGATTGAACAAAAGAAAAGGTTCTTTCAGAGTGAGGTATGACTGAGTGAGTAAGAGAATGAATCGGAAGCAAGGGACGACACAAGATAGAGAAAGAATCAGAACTAGAGATGAGCAATAGAAATTGTGCCTAATAGCACCGACTTGTCGGAAAAGACAGTGAGAGTCAGACTTCCAGGAAGTGAAAGAACCTGAGAGGCAGGACAGTTTCAGGAATGGGAAAGGTGCTGTGAGAGGAAGGCAGCAGGCAGTGATCTGGGAAGAACTGGGTCGCAGAACCTGTTATAGAAGAACCAGCCCAAGACTTTTCCCGAGTCATCTTCCTGGGCTCTTCAGTCTTCTAAGGATCCAACAAAATGACGTGGTCCTTCCTCGATATCATGCAGGCACAAGGTACTATGTGAAAGGCCTCGGAACTGTCTGAAATCCCCTCCTTGATGTTGTTATTGTTGTTATGTATTGTTGCTTCCACTGCGACTCCTAGTGACCTTAGATAGCAGCTTTCTAAAGTGGTCAGGTTGCATGCTGAGAGAGAAGCACTGTCTGCCTCTTCTATGACTCCTTTAGTTCTCATTTCTCTCCAAGTCCATGACCTGTTGTTGTTGTTGTTTTGTGTGCCATAAAGTTGGAACCAACCCTCCAGAGGGTTTTCGGAGGAGTAATCACCTAGGTGGAGATTGCTTATTTTCCTCCCATGAAGCGGCTTGCAGATTTGAACCATTTGACTTCAGGATTGGGTGCAGATTCTTACCACTAGGCCACCACAGCTTCCTTTATGATCTATTATTATTAGGGGGTTTCTTATCCCTCCCTCAGTCCAAGGGAAGTCATGGTTGATTTCTTCATCCCTATCGACCCCCAAATTTCAGTTTGTTTGTTTTTTTAAAAAAATCTTAAAACCCATGAAATGAAGGAGATAAAGGTAGACGTACAGGCAATGCTAGACAAAAGCAAGACACACTATGAATGTTACCCCACACCTACCCATACACACACATAAACCCAAAGCTACCTCTGTAGTATCAATATGTGCTAGATATTTTAAGAAATTTTACAAGTATTCGCTCCTTTAATCTGATAAGACAGACTGATGAGGTAGGTACTATTATTTTCAGATTAGAGATGAAGATCATGAAAGATAACAAGTCAGAAGCACACACACACATCTACATATGTGGAGGTCTCTCTCTCTCTCTCTCTCTCTCACACACACACACACACAGGTGGGTTCTGACACTTTCTGAGACCACTCACCTCTTTAGAAGAATATTAAAAGCTATCTTTTTAAAGCTAACTCTCTCCTTGAAAAATGTTATATACCCACTCAAGGATTTACTTCAACTTCAAAGGGTTCAGAAATCCTCAAAGTCCATCTTGAATAAGTTAAAGATCAAGCCTCTCTCTCTCTCTCTCCATATATATATATATATATATACATAAATATAAATACATATAAATATAGAAATAGAAAAATATAGAAATATAAGTATAAATATAAATATATCTGAAAATAGGTACAGATATCTGGACTTTGGGATGTGATAAGACAAAAGTTTTCCCAAAAATGTGATCCACTCAGTCCTTCCATTAGTGATCTCTTCCTCCTCTGTACCCACAGGGAAGCGCATTTGTCTTGGTGAAGGCATTGCCCGGACTGAGTTGTTTCTCTTCTTCACCACGATCCTCCAGAACTTCTCTGTGGCCAACCCTGTGGCCCCCAAGGACATCGACCTCACACCTCGGGAGAGTGGTGTGGGCAAACTGCCACCCATATACAAGATCAGCTTCCTGTCCCGCTGAGGGGGCAGGGATTCCACGAGCCCCCGACTCTACAGAGAATAGTCCCTGACTCCCTCCAACTCTTCTGCCACTGAGCGACCTGCTACAAGCTAGTATCCTTCTCTCTTCATGGTGGATACTTCTATTGGAATTTTTTCCCCTCTCTTCAGTCTCACCTCCTTCCATATCCTTTGTTTTTTTCTAAAGATTACCAAAGTTTCCCCCTTTCCTTCTGGAATAGAGTTCCAAAAGTTGGAATCAATCCCATAGACAGCCCATCCCCTTTCTTGGTGTAGACGAAGGAACCAACGGCTTAGAGGGGAAACTTGTTTGATGCTATCTCTCTCGCTGTTCCTCCTGGTCACTGTTTGTGCTGAGTGGCTTCCCACTTTATCAACTTGTGTGCCATGAGGTGTGCTAAAGTGCTCTGCAGGCAAGAATTCACTCCAGTTCTTCTCACAGTAACCCTATGGGGTAGGTGCAATGATTCTGCCCATTTTATAGAGGAGTATACAGAGGCCAAAAAATGGCATTATCATGTCCATTTAATAGAAGAATAGACAGAGGCCAAGGAATGACATCAGTTGACTAAGAGCATATCACTAGTGAACACAGGAGCAAGGTTCATAGGCTGCTTGACTAGTCCAAGAGCCAGAGTCTTTATCTAGCTTCTTAACTGGTGTCCCCACAAAGCCTCATTCTTGTTGCTCCTTCCAACTTGCCCCCCCACCCATAAAAGCCCCCCCCCAGCCTATGCTCCACCTGCATCGTATGCTTCTCATGCCCTGGCCTTCTGACACACACTTCAAATTCCCTGAGAATAAAAAGAAACATGAATGCCTGACATATCAGGCCAAGTTATGATTTGTGCCATTTTGTATGTGACTCCTTTATTGACATGTCCCCAGTGCTCAAGAGCCCTTGTCTCTAATTCACTGTCTCATTCACCCCTGTACTTGCAACAACTAAAGCAGTACATAACCTGTGAGTAAAATACCTGCTGAAGAATGATTGGATGGCTAAATCAGTTCCCTATAAACTCAAAACAGAACTAGATCTCTTGTCAGACCATGGCTCCTTCTTTCACTTTCTCAATTCCTCCTCAATACTCCAAGGATCTCATTCTCTTCTGATGCCTCCAAATAATGCTATTTTGCAATAGGAACAGGGTGTCTCCAGTTCTGCTGCCAGCTAGACTTGATCCTCTGTGCTGCCACACAGCGCTCCGAGAAAACCGAGAGCCACCTGTGCGGAGAAACACCCTTGAGCCCAGCCTCCACACATTCCATCTGTTGGCATCACCATCTTTTCCTGAGCAAAGCACTCGCCTGTCTAGGCACTGCCAGCTGAGACACTACCCATGGGGCTTTGAACGCCAATGCAGAGATGCTGAACATCTTGGTTTCCACAGCATCTTCCACGCTTGGGCTCCTGTAGTCCAGGAGCCCTGCCAAGGTATATATCTGGCATGACTTCTCTTCTAAACCATAGAAGCAAAACAATGAAAGGAGCACCCCTCTTTTAGAGGACAGCAGGATGGAAGGCAAGTCCATCAAGGAAAAGGTGGTCTGAGACTTTTCACTTCTCTTAATCTTCCCTGGCCTCTTGCTGCTCTGCATTGGGGAAGCCTTCCCTTCAAGGGTAACCCCCCCACCTGGCCCTAACTTCACACATCCTGGGGAGCATTCTGCAAATGACCACAAGGAGTTTATCAAGTCCTTCTAGGTGTGAGATGAGAGAGGGGGAAAAGAATGAATGAACAGGAAACTGAACACACAGGTAGTAAGGAATTGGGAGTTTAATTTTGGGTGAGACATCTTCCAGGCACAACCTGGTCCAATATGTCCACTAGTGTAGCTCCTGGAATTCCTAGGAAACAAAGGAGATGGGTAACAGAACTTCTGGTAGACCTGAGACTTTGAGATAAAATGATGAGTGGAGGAAGAGATAGCTGGAGGTTGGTTGTGGGAACTCTCTGTAATTCTTAAAATCCAAAGCTTGGAAAGTTCTTGGGGAAACTGAATGATGAGTATCCTATAGGCAGGAGTCTGAGTGGGAGGCTTGGCAGAGCCAACCAAGTGGAAGCCTTCATTTTTCCACGAGACAGCTAATGAGAAAGGTGTGGCCTAGGAATGAGAAGCAGAAGGCCAGATCTTCTCTTGAGAGACAGAGCTACACTCTTTGAATGCAGGAAAAATATGTGAATGTGTCTAATTTCTACACGGAGCTCCAGTCCACCATCATCTTGCATATGTTCAAGGCAATTTGAAGGCCTTGCTGGACAAGCTGAGGCTTTTGCAAACTCATAATCATCCTTGGCCCTATCTTCAGGGAACAGATGAGTTGAGGTCAGACAGGGGCTGGAGAGAAGGCAAGAGGGAAGACATTCTACCCTTCCAGTTTTCCCTCTAGGAATCCCCCGATAGGTTGTGGCCCTTGCTAAGGGAAGCCCTTGTAAAGTCCTTCAACATTTCTCTGGCCACCATGAAGGGCTTTGAGATTGGGAAGCAGAGAACTGAAGAACAAATATGGCAAAAGGCACAATGTCTGGTGAAAGAGCTTTGTAAAACCCAGGGTGAGCCTCAGAAAGTGGGGCTGGGAGAGGCAGGTGGGTGTCAGCAAGGTGGGGATAGAGAGGAGTGACAACATGATTCATAGACACAAGGACAGAGACAAGTGCAGAGACAGATTTGGGGAGAAAGAAGAGAGTGAGAAAGAGACCAAAAAAATAGAACGAGAATGAAGGAGACAGGGAGATAAATGAAGACTATGAGGGAAGAAGGGAGAGACAGAGGGTCAGGAAAGAACTGAGGACATGTATGAAGAAAAATCTGGAAACAGAAATTTTGAAGGAGGAGATTGTGTAATAAAAAGGATAAAAGAACAGAGACCACAAGGTACATACAATGTCAGAGGAGGTGACATGAGCAGACAAGAACTGAGAAGGGATTGGGTCTCAAAGAAAGAGTCAGAGACATGGCCAGAAAGACAAGAGCACAGATGTGTGTGTGTGTGTGTGTGTGTGTGTGTGTGTGTGTGTGTGTGTGTGCAAACACCCCGTAGCACAGCAAACCACACTACGCCACACCACACCAAGACAGAGGCTGTGCCAAATGGCCAAAAACACAGATGAAGGAGATAGAGAGAAAACCTGGATACAGAGAAACCAATAAAATAAGCTAAGGTAACACCCACTAGATCAGACTCCCAGAAGTCCAGGGAAAACTACACCCAGCCCCTCATGACAGTCTTCTCATCCCGAAATCCTACATGAACCCAATCCACCTTCCTCTTTCACTCCATCACAGCCAATATCGTCTTCTCTGTCACCTTTGGCAAATGCTTTCATAACCAATACTCCAAATTCTTACAGAATTACATTTACTGAATAATGCCTCCACTCTCCTCAGTTCAGTTCTTCCTCTCTATAAACAAGTAAGTCTGAAAACAGGTGAGTGGTCCCTGGAAAGGGGCCAGCTTCTTCCTGTTCTGAGTATGGGATCTAGAGGACATCCAACATTCTTTTTTTTTTCTCCTGAAGGAAAAGAGTTAATTTTTATCTTTTCCTTGCTAAGGGGGAAAAATGACACCCAAAAGGTTGCTGTGTCATGTCTTTGAGGGTATTAGAAAATGGAGCCTCTTCTTCAAGCAAGGAAAACACAATGTTCAAACTTATTTACTGTTACATAACCCAAACAGCTCTGCCCATTCCTGGTTACTTGCATGCACATGTGTTCATTCTTCTGTGCAAACACACACCCACATAACCTACCTCTCTCCTTCATGAGACGGTGATTATAGTTGTAAACACAACTGTTAAAAAACCACATAACCATAAACACCTTCTCAAGAAGGAAAGAGGATGTGTGTCTGTGTGTTTCCCTTTCCACACTCCCTTTAAAGTCACATGACATACACAGAAAATATATTGATATACCCAAGAATTTGTTCTTATAATATCTATTATTTTGTGATTTGTACTTCTTTTTTTTTAATTTAGGTTGTTTATTTTTCATTTCAATGAACATCTACAGAGATTTTGGGATTCCATTCATTCAT
>NW_006400052.1:1324427-1361424 GCF_000299155.1 Elephantulus edwardii | reverse complement strand
TACTGGAGTGAGATGATATCTCATGGTTGTCTTGATTTGCATCTCTCTCAGGGCTAGGGATTTTGAACATTTCTTCATGTGCTTGTTGGCCATCTGAATGTCTTCCTTGGTGAAGTGTCTGTTCATATCCTGTGCCCATTTTTCAATTGGATTATTCTCCTTGATCTTGTTGTGGTTGATTTGTACTTCTTGTGTAGAGGTATCCCTCCACATATGTCTCTTATGTTCATGCCAACATGCCTTGTCACTTGTTTTTTATTTCTCTTTCTCTCTGTCTCTGTCTCTCTCTCCCCCTGTAGGGACATGCCACATTTTCTTTAACAATATGTTGTAGACATTATCTTCAGGTCAATGCCTATCATTCGAACTCATTTTTCATAACTGCATCCACATCCCTGAGCACCCACATATATACCCTCAGACTCCAAAAGGGACCTGCCACCAGCCTTACACACACTTCACTTCCTGCACCTGTCTAGGCGGGTCAAGGTGGGGACAAGAATCATGCTTCAGGAAAAGGAAGAACTGCAAGAGAAGAAACTTCAGCAGTTTTAAGAGTGTGATTGGAATGTGTACTATGGTGTGATCTCGTCCAGTCAGTTGGCCTGGTGTCCTTCAGATTTCTTGGCACAACTTGGTGAGCATATCCAGGGCAGAGTCTGTTGAAATATGTCAATTGGTATGCCATCAGTCCTTGGGCATTGTTTTTTGCCAATTCTTTCAGAGTAGCTTGAACTTTTCCCTTCATCACCACAGGCTCTTGATCATACTTTGTTTCATGAAATTCTGTATCCCCAATTCATTTTGGCACAATGACTATGCATACTCTTTTCATCTTCTTTTAATGCTTCCTGGATAATTTAATATTCTGCCCAAAGTATCCTTAAGTATTTCAATTTGAGGCTTGAATTTGTTCTTCAGTTCCTTTGGCTTAAGAAATGCCTAGCAAGTTTGGCCCCTTTGATTTTCTGACTCTAGCTCTTTGTACATTTCCCTATAATACTTTACTTTGTCTGCCCACACTGCCTTTTGAAATCTTCTGTTCAGTTCCTTAATATCTTGATTTTTTCCCTTTACTTTGGCTTCTTGGTACCTTAGTGCAATATTCAAAATCTCTTCTGACATCTATCTTGGTCTTTTCTTCCTCCTCTATCTTTGTAATGACCTTTTTCATTCTTCCTGGATGATACTCTTGATATCCTCCCACAGGTTATCTGGTCTTTGCTCATTAGTGTTCAAGGCCTCAAATCTGTTCCTGAGATGGTTTTGAAATTCAGGTGGTGACCTGATAGAGTGCGGAAATTATCCAACAATATCATTGATATCACATGCCAGAAAGATTCTCCTGAAGATTATCTAAAAACCGCTGGAACAACAACACATCAACAGAAAACTGCCAAAAATTCAGGCTGGGTTTAGATGAGGTCATGGTGCTAGGGATATTATAGCTAATGTTAGATGGACCTTGGCTGAAAGCAGGGTGTACCAGAGGAACATTTTTCTGTGTTTCATAGACTATGCAAAGGCATATGACTATGTGGATCACAACAAACTGTGGCTGACTCTGAGAAGAATGGCAATTCCAGAACACTTGATTGTGCTTATGTGAAAACTATACTTGGACCAGGAAGCATTCATCAGAACAGAGCAAAGAAACACTGCATGGTTCAAAATTGGGGAAAAGGGTACTTCAAGGATGTGTCCTATCTTCATAACTTTTCAATCTATATGCAAAACAGATCATCTTGGAGGCTGGGCTCTAGGAGAAGAAATGTGGCATCAGAATTGGAGGAAGACTCATTAACAATCTGCGTTATGCAGATGACACAACCCTGCTTGCTGAAACCGAAAAGGACCTGAAGCACTTGCTGCAGATGGTCAAGGACTACAGCTTTCAATATGGATTGAAGCTCAACATCAAGAAAACAAAGATTCTCACCACTGGGCCAATTGACAACATTATGATAGATGGTGAAGAGATAGAGACTGTTAACAAGCTTTCGTTTGCTTGGCTCCACAATCAACTTTCTTAGTACCAATAGCCAGGAAATTAAAAGATGAACTGCATTGGGAAAGTCTGCTGCCAGAGACCTCTCCAAAGTGCTAAAGAGCAATGATATCAGTATGGAGACTAAGGTGTGCCTAATCAAAGCCATAGTCTTTGCAATTACTTGCTATGCATCAGAAAGCTGGACAAAGCTGAAGACCCTTGATGAGGTGGATTGTTTCAGAGACAATAAGGTTGGCACAGGATAGAGCAGGGTTTGGGTTTAGCTGGGATGTTCGAGAATTGATGCTTTTGAGGTGTGGTGCTGGAGAAGAGAGGACATACAGTTTTATCCTAGAGATGGTGAGATCCAGCTGCTCCTTGGAGGCAAGGGTTTTGAAGCTTTGTCTGACACACCTTGGACATGTTGCAAGGTGGAACCAGTCTTTGGAGAGGGAAATCATGCTTGGGAAGGTGGAGGGACTGTACAAGAGAGGAAGACCCTCGAAGAGATGGATTGATTCAGTGACTGGGGTCATGCGGGTAGGTGTGTCAAAGACAATAAGATTGGCACAGGATAGAGAAGGGTTTAGGGCTGTTGTTCCTCGGGTCGCTATGCATGACAGGTGACTCAACAGCACATAACAACCACCACCACTGTGGTGTGTATACGTGTGCATACTCAGCTGGAAGGCACATCCTTCAAGGGTGAACAGTGCCTCTCAGATGTTACTCCTTTGCTCAAGACACAACCACAACACCCGTAGTGGAAGTCTTGAACCCAGAGCTCCAGTCCAGAGAAGGAGAAGGTGACTGTGAAGCCTTTCCTCCTTCGTTCTAGATGTCTGAACTTCTGTCATTTCTGTGGCACTTACACATTTGTTCAGAATTGAAGAGTGGAGAGATTTTATGACTGAGAACATCCAGAGGAATGAGAAAGTTCTGGACTCCAGTGCCCCATAAAGACATCAGTAATTCCATCTCACTCTGCCTGGACAAGGCAGAACCAGCAAGAGGATGGATAGGAAAGAGAGTGATGGATATGAGCTCACAGCATTGGCAGTGAAGGAGTATATCTGGGCACAATATATGTGCTATAGAAATAAATACTTAACAAATTAATGTACTACTTCCTGAAGATCAAAGACTATAATCTTCAGTATGGATTATGTTTCAATCTGAAGAAAACAAAAATCCTCACCTCTGGACCAATAAATAAGTCTCTCCATCTCAATAGATGGAAGGAAGATTGAAGTTGTCAATGATTACATTTTATTTGGATCTACAATCAACATCCAAAGTAGTAAGAATCAAGAAATCAAAAAACACATTGCCCTGGGAAAATCTGTTCTCAAAGACCTCTCTAGAGTGTTAGAGAGCAAGGTTGTAGTTTAAAGACTAAGATACACCTAGTCCAAATCAAAGTATTTTCAGTTATAGCTTACGCATATGAAAGTTGGACAATGAGTGAGAATGACAGAATTGATGCCTTTGTATTGTGGTCTTGGAGAAGAGGATCAGATATCCTATGAACTTTCCAAAAGATGACTCTTGTCTTGGAAAAAGTGCAACCTGGGTGTTCCTTAGAGGAAAAGATAGCACTTTGTCTCACATACATTGTGCGTGTTGTCAAGCTTGGCCAGTCCTTGGAACAATACTCTCAACAAGATAGATTGACCCAGTAACTGTAACAACGGGCTCAAGCATGTCAGAGATTATGAGAATGGTGTAGGGATAGGGTTGCTATGAATTATAGTCAACTCACTGGGACCTAACAACAATAACAAACATTGGCCCCAAACTCTCTGTTCCCTCACTTCCTTTCTCAGAAAATCCATATCCTACTCAATGCCAGCAAAGAGGTAGCAATTAAAATGTTAACGCCTGACCTGGAAAGGGGCCTCTAACACCATAATTTCTTCACTTTCCCCTCTCATTCCGATTGGTTTGAATTCCATGTCCATTCTAATTGATTACATTTCACTTGGATCTACCAGTCCATGTCATCCATAATTGGTTTGAGAAGTGCCATGAAGTTCCTCTTTATTATCTGGAGATACCAGAAGTGGTTGGCTTTAACAAACAAATTCTTTCACCCTTTAGGATCTTAGGGGGAAGCCTATGCTCTCCCTTCTTGTTGGTTCTGGAGAAAGGTCTTTGTTTCTTTCAGTCTGTTTTCCTGACATTCCTTGGAAATTTCCAAGTTAAGGATATTTCCTACATTGTTGTTAGGTCTGTCGAGTCGAGTATGACTTATAGAGACCCTGTGAACAACAGATCTGAGCCCTGTCCTGTCCTGTGTCATGCTCATATTTCCTGACACATTAGAGCCCATTGGGGCAGTCATCACATCAATCCACCTGGTCGAGGGTCTTCCTCTCCTTCCTGACCCCACACCTTTCTGAACATCATATCCCTCTCCAAGGAACAGCCTCTCATAGCAACATGCCTGAAGTATATGAAGTGAAGCCTCATCATCTTTGCCTCCAAAGAGCACTCTGGCTGCACCTTGTCCAAGACATATTTGTTTGTTGTTTTGGCAGTCAATGGGATGCTCGAAGTTCTTCTCAAAGACCATAACTCAAATACCATAACTTCTTCTTCTGTCATCCTTATTCATTGCTCAGCTCTGAGGCATATAATAAATGATTGGGAAGACCACGGCCTGAATCAGACACACTGTAGTCCTCAAACTGACATCATTACTCCTCTATAATTTGGAGAGGTCACTAACCGCAGACTTTCCCAGTGCAATACATCTCCTGATTCCTGACTGCTGGTTCCAGGGGCGTTAATTGTCAATCCAAGTAAGATGAAGTTGTTGATAGTTTCAATATTTTCTCCATATATCACAATGCTGCCTATCAGTTCAGTGCTAAGAATCTTTATTTTCTTGACATTGAGATGCATTGCATACTGACTGTAGGCTGCATTCCTTGATCTTCTGCAATAAGTGTTTCAAGTTTTCCTCACTTTCAAGAAGCAAAGTTTTGTCATCTACATAACACATGTTATTGATGAGTCTTCCTCTGATCCTGATACCACATTTCTCTTCATAGAGTCCAGCTTCTGAAATAATTTTTCAGCATACAGATTAAATAAGTATGGAAATAGAATACAACCCTGGCACACACCCTTCTTAATTTTAAACCATATAGTATTCCCTTGCTCTACAGTAAAATATCTTTGCATAGTCAATAAAGCACAAATAGACATTCTTCTGGTATTATTTACTTTCAGGCTGACATCTGACATCAGCAATGGTATCCCTGATGCCACAACCTCTTTTAAATTCTGCTTGAACTTCTGGCAGTTCCCTATATATGTACTGTTCTAGCCTTTTAAAAAAATGATCTTCAGTAGTATTTTGCTTTCATGTGATATTAATGATATTGTTCTATAGTTTTCCACACTTTCTTGGATCACCTTTCTTGGGAATGGCCCTAAACAGGGATTTACATTAAAATAGACACACTCTACTGCTGTTGATTCTTTGTTTGTTATACTAAACTCCCCTATCTCTGCTCACTTCTCCCAAACTCCTTCCTCTATTTTTTTTATCTCTTGTTGTTATGTGCCTTCCAGTAGACTACAACTCACAGTCACCCTATACACAACAGCTCTGAACCCTGCTCTATCCTGAGCCAATCTCATTGTCACACCTACCCGCATTACCCCAGTCACTGTGTCTTCCTCTCTTGTGCTGTCCCTCCACCTTTCCAAGCATGATGTCCTCCACCAAAGATTGGTCCCTCCTGGCTACATGCCCAAAGTATGTGAGACAGAGTCTCAAACTCCTTGCCTCCAGGGAGCAGTTTGGTTTCACCTTCTCCAGGACAGATGTTAGTTCTCTTGTCAGTTCTTGGTATGTTCAACTCTTCTCCAGCAGCACAACGTACAGGCATCAATCCTTTATCATTGTCCAGCTCTCTGAGTGAGTTATTGTAAAGACTATGGTCTAGATCAGGTGCACCTTAGTCTCTAGATTGACACTTGCTTTTCAGCACTCTGGAGAGGTCCATGACAGAAGATTTTCCTAATGCAATTAGTCTTTTGATTTCTAGAGGCACTGGCAATGTGAGGCACCAGTGCTACTGCTGGTGAAAGAGAGATGTGAGAGGGAGAGCAGGAGACAGGCAGTGGCTACATGAGCAGTGACAGGCTGAGACTGCTCAAGAGACCAGGACTGTGGGAGGTAGCATCTGCATGAGGGAGTGGAGCAGTGCTGGGTGACAGCCTTAAGATAGAGTGGAACAGTGGCAGCAGGACAGAAGTGACTGGAGGCCTGAGCCACCATATCTAGATTGTATCTAGATAAAAATGGAATCTAGATAAAAATGGCTACAGCCCACAACCCAGGGAAAGTCCCTTAACACTGCTTCAAGACCACAGTAAGATTGAAGATGCTGTACTCCACCCTTAATCTTTTTACAGCAGCTGTTTGGTTTATCAGATAGACATCAAGGAGGATCATTGCATAACTTCCACATCAAATGTCTAAACACCTATTCTTTCCGGGAGAGGAGGGCAGAAATAATTCCATCTATGACACTGTTGTTAGCTTCTGTGGACCTGGCTGCCTCATGGCTAGTCTATGCATAAGTGATAAAAGCTGCCCAGTTTTCTACCATCCCCGTGATTGATTGTGAATCAGATGTTTGTGATGCAAAGGACTTTCATTGGCTGATTTTCAGAAGTTGATCCCCAGTACTTTACTTCCAGTTTGCCTCAGTCTGATAGTTTCAATGAAACCTTCAACGGCATAGAGACATACAAGCTTCCATTGCCAGGCAGGTGGTAGCTGTGCATGAGATGCATTGATGAGAACTACATCACTAAACCACCACTGCCGCTAGGAATTAGGGGCAAAGGTCAATCAGAGGGGCAAAGATATCCAAGGACAAAGTAGGATAATGATGATTTGTTGTTATTATTGAGTACCATAGAGTCAGATCCAATCCATAGCTGAGGCAGTTAATTGAACAAGAGGAGAATGTCCACCCTTCTCCTGAGGAGCAGCTGGTGAGTTCGAACCAAGTGCCTTCAGATTACAGTGCAGCTTCTTACCAATAAGCCACCAGAGCTCACTTTTATTTATTGGAGCTCTGGTGGAGTAGTCTATTGGGAATTGTGCTGTTAAGTCAAAGGCCATATTCTCTGGCAGTTCAAATCCACCCACAGACCCAAGGCAGAAAGATGAACAATCTCTTCCCATCTAATTACAGCCTCACAAACCCACTGGAGGAGGATCGGCTATGCGTTGATTCCAACTCAATGGCAAAAACTTTTACTTTGATTGTTTTTATCTTTGTTAAGATACATGTTGTTGTTGTTGTTATGTGCCGTTGAGTCGCTTGCAACTCATAGCGACCCTATGTACAACAGCCCTAAACTCTGCTCTGTCCTGTTATCCCAGTCACTGAATCAATCCACCTCATAGAGGGCCTTCCTCTCCTGTGCTGTCCCTCCACCCTCCCAAGCATGATGTCCCTCTCTAAGGACCGGTCTCTCCTCACAACACGTCCAAAGTATGTTAGATGGAGCCTCAGAATCCTTGCCTCCAAGGGGCCACCCGGTTTAACCCTTTCCAGGACAAATCTGTTTGTTTTCCTAGCAGTCCATGGTATTCTCAATACTCTTCTCCAGCACCACAGCTCAAAGGCATCAATTCTCCTTCTATCCTCCTTGGTCATTGTCCAACTCTCTGATGCATAACAAGTGATTGCGAAGACCATGGCCTGTATCAGAGGCACCTTAGTCTCCAGAGAGACACCATTGCTCTTCAGTACTTTGGAGAGGTCCCTAACAGCAGACTTTCCCATGGCAATGCACCTTTTAATTTCTTGGCTGCTGGTGCCAAGACTGTTGACTGTGGAGCCAAACAAACTAAAGCTGTGTACAATCTCAATCTCTTCACCATCCATCCTGATGCTGCCAATTGGTCCAGTGGTGAGAATCTTTGTCTTCTTGACATTGAGCCTCAATCCATATTGTAGGCTGCAGTCCTTGACACTCTGCAGCAGGCGCTTCAGGTCCTCCTCAGTTTCAGCAAGCAGGGTTGTGTCATCTGCATAACGCACATTGTTGATAACCCTAGATTTGGAAACTGAAGCACAGAGAGGTTAAGTACTTTGCCCAAAGGCAATGGTTACAGCTAGTAAAGTATTATTGTTGTTGCTGCTGGTATGTAATGATGAGTAAGAGCTGATTCATAGCTGACCCTCTAGAGGCTTTCCAGAAGCTGTAAATCATATGAGCGGAGATTGTCCATGTTTCTTCCAAGGATCAGCAGGTGGACTTGAACCAAATGCCTTTGGGTTAGCAGCACTGCTCCTAACTGACTAGGCCACCAGAGCTCCCTTAGAAAAGTATAGGGTTTGGCTGTACATTTTTAAGCACTTTGTTTGTGGAAGGGTGAAGTCTATGACTCCATCTTGAGTCTTGACACAAATTCAGATGCCGTTTGCATTCTTTCTGACTGTGGTGCAGCCAGGATGGGTTTCCTAGTCATTGGCTTTGATTTTCACCACATGGCTAGGCAGAACTATACTAATGATATGAATGAGGTGAATAGTATCTTTTGGGTGGGAAGATACAAATAGGATGTGTAGATAACCAGTGAGGGAATGAATAGGTCTTGCCAACCTACCATATTTAAATCAAGAAGAAGAGGGAAGAAAATGGGAATCTTACTATTTATTAGTGGGAAAGAAGTAGAGAGTCCAGCACGTGTCCATTGGACCAGAGATTCCTGTGCCAGTCAAACTAGATGAGAGAAGTAGCAACAGCATCAGTAGAGAACCAAAGAGAGACATGAGACAGAACTGAACAGAGACTGCTGGACCCAGAGCCAGAGGCTGGGGCTTTTTCCTAAGCTTGCTGGAGGACTAGGAGGGATGGTGGAGAAACAGGGGAGGTATATAAGTATCAGGACTAAAAGAGATTTTAGACTCTGGTTTAGAGCTATGAATCTACATGTCAAAGGGTCTGAGAAGCTGTCCTGAAGAATTGTATCCTGTTTCCAGTTTTAATTTTAGCCTGTTAACTTCTCTAGTAAACCTCATAATCGCGAGTCTTGCCTATGAATTCGGTGTGCCCATTTCAACAGATTAGCAGAGTCAGTAGTAGAGCAGGGAGCACTGGTGGCCTAGTGGGTAGGTGTTGTGCTGCCAACCCAAAAACATGCAGTTCAAATCTACCAGCTGCTCTGTAGGAGAAAGATGGACCATCTCCTCCTGTGAAAATTACTGTCTCTGAAAACCTGCTGGAGAGATAGCTATGAGTTAATTCCCACTTGAAGATACATAATGAAAACAACATACCATTTTAGAACAGCAAGAGCACTGGGAGGGAGGTTGGCACTGGGGGAAGAAGGTGTGAGGAATGTGGAGGCATATCTCACCTTGTGGGAATTGGTATTGTGTGCTGTTGTGAGGGACTCTGCCCTTGAGAAGTTAATGATGTCAGATGCCCCATTCTACATTGTTCACACTCTTTTTACACTGATTATTAAACCAACTGTGTGAGTTTGCTTAGCAAGTCTAAAAGGGGGGCAGGGAGGACAGGTTTCCCTCAGGAATAGTGCAGATTATGACAGACTAAGAAGAAAAAATTGGTGATCTACTACAAAAAAAAATCAGCTAATGAAAACCCTATGAACTACAACAGTCTGTTTTAATTGTGTGTAATGTTGTGGACAACAGCTAACACTACCTATTCCAAAGTGGACTTCTCTAGTGATGTAACTAGCATGGGACATGAGACTTCCCCCATAAGAAAGTATTGGCTTTACTTCCCTCTTTATCATTGAAAAGGATCACTAAGACCGCATTGTTGTTGTTGTTGGGTACTGTCGAGTTGGAAGTGACTCATAGCCGACCCTTGAGTAGGTTTTCAGAGGCTGTAAATTGCACAGGAGGAGACTGCCCATCTCCTGTGGAGCAGCTGGTAGCTTCGAACCATGTGTTTTTGGGTTGACAGTCTAACTCCTTACCATAAAACCACCAGAGCTCCCTGAGATTCTACTAGGATTAATTTAAATTTGTAGATTAATTTGGACAACCCTGTCAACTTTACAATTCTGAGGTATCTCAGACAAAAAGATAATGTGTTTCTCAAGTGAGTCAGCTCAACTTACTTAGAGCATCCTAACTACAATTTATTTTAACTAGGATTTGTGTCTATCTTAGTAGAGTTGTTTCTAAGACATGTTGGAGGAGGTTTTTGTTATTGCTTAGAGTCTCTTCTAACATTCTATATCTAATGGTTCCAATTTGAAGCTTAGAAAGCCATCAATGTTTTCTTCCTTTCATTTCGTTATTTTAAATATATTGTTTCTCTTAAATGAAAGTTTACACAGAAAATTAGATTCCTCCTCAGAAATTACACACAGATTGCTCCATGTCATTAGTTACAATCCCTGCAGGGTGTCAGCTCTAGCACCTTTTTCACTCTGCCTGCTCTAGTTCATCCATCCAGTTTCCCTGCCCTTCTTTACCTTTTCATTATTGCCTTTATGTAAAAGTTGACCGTTTGGTCTCTTGTAGTTCTTTGTTTAAAGAAGCACATTCCTCAGGAGTGGTGTTGTTTGTTTTCTAGGCCAATCTATTATTTGACTGAAAGGCAATCTCTGGGAGTGGTTTCAGTGCAGGATTAAAAGGATATTTTAGGGTGATAGTTTCAGGGCTCCCCTAGTTTTTGTCAGTCCAGTAAGTCTCAGTCTCTCTCTCTCTCCTTCTCTCTCTCTCTCTTTCTGTGTGTGTGTGTGTGTGTGTGTAAACAGGGACAAAATTCTTTGTTCAAAGAATTAATTACAAAATACATATGTCTTCTATTCTAAAATAGATATTACAAAATAATATGTCTTTGTGGGCTCCATGATGCCAAATGACTTAGATATCTCTCCACTGAGTTTGATTATGGCTGAAAAGTTTTCAGAACGTGCCATACTATATTCTTGGATATACCTTTCCTCAATTTTAATTCAAAGTAAGGAAAGGTCTGTCCCTCCTTATTTCACAATGGGTTCTTTTTTTTGGGGGGGGAGGGTTGGGTGTTGAGTTTTCTTAAGCATATTTTCATCTTCTGTCAAAACAATAAAATTGTTTTTCTCCTTTGACCTGTTAAAGATAATACCTGTCTTAGTGTTGAATCAAATACTTCCCTTTAGAGTCGGCGTGAAAGAAGTCCAAGGAACACAGGAGACTGCGGAGTTCCCCTAGGGTATCATTACTTACATTCAATAGGGCAAGCTGGCCTGAAAGAGCAAACAGTCTAAACATGTCAGTAGCTTAAAGCCAAGAGGCTAATTCATGTTCGTGCCACACATCCATACAGGTCAATAGAAAGACAATATTCATCCTCACCACCTAGAGACATGTGCTGATGGGACCTCATCTTGATACAGGCAGAAACAGAGAAAACAGCACAGTCAACTTTGCCCTGGCTTTCATCCTTCCTACCGAGACATGGCACAGGAATGCCGCCCTCACTTCCACTGAATCCCTCCACTAAGCAAATGGTTAACAGAGTTGGATACTAATTGAAAAGGTGGAATTTCAAGTCCACACAGAAATGACTTGTAATGATCTAGTTCTAAAAAGCCAGTTAACAAAACCTTCGTGGATTACAGCTCTATTTCAATACATATGAAATTGTCATGAGTAAGGATTGACTCACTGGGTACTTGTTGCAGACCGAGGGTCCCAAAGAATGGAATAATTTTATAATTATTAATAAAGAGACAAACAGCCAGGAATGAGATAGAGCAGAGAGCATAAAACAGGGGGCCAACAGTTCTCAACTGAAGACCCCAAGCCAAGCTTCTCTGTGTCTTTATTGAAAATTATCAGGAAGTAAATCACAAAGAGAAGTCAATGCAAATGAAGCCAATCTCTTTCTATTGAAAACCTTCTGCTTGACTCAGGAACTCAGGTTCACAAATGCAAGAATTTGATTTACCCTTAACTAGTAACCTTGATGCCTGAGGGTGAACTCTAGCTCAGGAAGTAACACTCCATCTGTAGGGGGGCCCTTGCTGTCTCCTGTCTTGCAGGAAACAAACAGCTCATTTTCTAGGATCTGTCACAAGAGAAATCCAAACTTGTAAATCTGTAATTCCTTCAATTCCTGAACAAGGGTTTTCATATAATATTTGGTATAAAGTTTGGCTTCCCATAGGTACTGGCTTGGTTTTTCTGTTACTTATTTCTTTTCCACTGTCTCTAGTGAGTACTTGGCTGCACTTCCTTCAAGAGACTTATTTGTTCTTTTGGCAACCAAGACGGCTGTACGAGCAGTAGTTAAAAGATGTAAAAGTTTCTGTGTCCACAAAGAAGTTTCAGCCTGAAGTTTCTGTGACCCCAAGTTCACTGTGAAGGTCATCCAGACATTAATGCTGACTGCAGAAGAGACTTAGCACAAGTTGGGGAAAAGCGGTGAGGAGCTCAGCTCCAGTGATATTCAGTGAAGAGATGGGGGCAAGAAGGGAGGACCGTAAAG
Organism: Elephantulus edwardii; assembly: GCF_000299155.1. Lineage (NCBI taxonomy): Eukaryota > Metazoa > Chordata > Mammalia > Macroscelidea > Macroscelididae > Elephantulus > Elephantulus edwardii. Next base: position 1,348,937 of record NW_006400052.1, on the reverse strand, counting down.
GTGTCTGTGTCCCCATTCCTCCTCCACAGTAGGAGTGCAGTGCAGATTTGGCACATTATGAGGTAAATTTCTCAGTCTATTTCCCCAGGGTGTGAGGTCCTTTGGGATCCTGGGGAAGTCCAAGGTGATGCTGCACAGCAACATGATCAAGAAGAAGAAAAACTTGGAGCAGACAATGATCTCACCTATGCATAGTCTTTTCTTGAGAGCAGAAGTTGAAGTGACATTGGAAGAAATGCTGGGAGAGCATTTAGTTGCCCAACCTCTACTGTCTGATGACATTTACATAACATTTAAGTCAATTTAGAGACAAAGATGTGACTGACTCAAGTCAAGTGGTTTCAGTTGCTTCCTACACTTCTGAATGGTGGACAATGAAAAGGAAGACTGAAGATAATTGATGCCTTTGGAGAAGAGTACTGAATATCTCAAGGACTGCCAAAACAACAAATAAGTTTGTCTTGGAGGAAAGACCAAGGCTATGCTCAAAGACAGGGATGGTGAAACTTTGCCTCATGTGCTTTGTGCATATTGTCAGTTCCTGGAAAAAGACATCATGTTGGGAAAAGTGCAGGGTTAGAGAAAGAGAGAAAGACCCTCAACAAGATCTATTGACACAGCAATACTAACAATGGGTTGGAACATATCAAAGATTGTGAGGATGGCACAGAATGAGGTATGGTTCCGATCTGTTACTTATAGGGTTGTTATGAGTCGTGTTCAGCTTGATGGCATGCGACAACAACAATAGTTAGAGGAATTGAGGCCCAAATGAGGGAAAGATTAAGTCCAGGGACTTAAAGTAAGTACTTTTGCAGGGACTTGAAGTAAGTACTTTGTACAAGAAAGTGATGACAGAATCCAGACAATGCCCTGCACCTCAGCCAAGGCTTTTCTTGTCTTGTCTCCATCCATTCCCCTCAATTCCACTCCACCCCCCTTTTCCATCCATGGAAGGATCTGCTTTATCCATTGACCTCTGTGCTGTGTAACTTCAATATATGCCTCTTGTCTCTTTGGTCTTAGCCTTCAAAAACCACTGAAATAAAAATACAGTTCTGCTATTTCTAGTCTAAATGGCTATCTGTGAAATTTTATCTTTTTTTAATAAAAAGCATTTTCTTTAATAAGAGTAAAATTCACATAAGATTAACCCATAAACACTTTAAATTGGTTACCACTTCAGTGACAGCCCATTCACAACATTGCACAATCACCACTTCTATCTAGTTCCCAGAAATTGTCATCTTTCCAAAGGAGGCTCTGTATCCATTGTCTTAGTTATACAGTGTGTCTATAAATGCAATATCACAAGTGGGAGGCAGATACTGGCATCATTTTTCAAAGATATGGAAAAAGTAATCACCAGCTTTGTTTGGAAAGGAACAAGATCTTTGAAAAGCAAAGAGATACTGAAGAACAAAGGTGAGCTGTGCCAAGAAATTTGGAGAACAGCCAGCTGGCCCACTGACTGGAAAAGATCGATATTTGTTCCCATTCCGAAGAAAGGTGACCCAACAGAGGGTGGAAATTATCGAACAATATCATTGATATCACATGCAAGCAAGATTCTGCTGAAAATTATCCAAAAACGTTTGGAACAATATGTCAACAGAGAACTGCCAGATGTGCAGGCTGGATTTAGAAGAGGTCGTGGTACTAGGGATATATATAGCTAATGTCAGATGGATCATAGCAGAAAGCGAAGAATACCAGAAGAATGTCTATCTGTGCTTCATTGACTGTGCAAAGGCATTTAACTGCGTGGATCACAACAAGCTGTGGCTGACTCTAAGAAGAATGGGAATCCCAGAACATTTGATTGTGCTAATGCGAAACTTACACTTGGACCAAGAGGCAGTTGTCAGAACAAAGCAAGGAGACACTACATGTTTCAAAATCAAGAAGGGGGTTCGTCAGGGATGTATTCTGTCTCCATACCTTTTCAATCTGTATGCAGAACAGATCATCCGAGACTCTGGGCTATACGAAGAGGAATGTGGCATCAGGATTGGTGGAAGAATCATCAACAACCTGCATTATGCAGATGACACAACCCTGCTTGCTGAAACTGAGGAGGACCTGAGGCGCTTGCTGTAGAAGATCAAGGACTACAGCCTCCTATATGGACTGAAGCTAAATGTCAAGAAAACAGATTCTCACCACTGGGCCAATTGGCAGCATCAGCATGGATGGTGAAGAGATTGAGATAGTTAACAGTTTTAATTTACTTGCCTCCACAGTCAACACTCTTGGTAACAGCAGCCAGGAAATCAGGAGATGAATTGCATTGGGAAAGTCGGCTGTGAGGGACCTCTCAAGAGTACTGACGAGCAATGATGTCAGGCTGGAGACTAAGGTGCACCTGATCCGGGCTATAGTCTTCGCAGTTATGTGCTATGCATCAGAGAGTTGGACAGTGAATAGAGTTGATAAGAAAGAGGATTGATGCCTTTGAGCTGTGGTGCTGGAGAAGAGTGTTGAATATACCATGGACTGCTAGGAGAACAAACAGGTTTGTCCTGGAGAGGGTGAAGCCAGAGTGTTCCCTAGAGTCAAGGATTCTGAAGCTTCGTCTGACATATTTTGGGCATGTTGCAAGGAGGGACTGGTCCTTGGAGAGGGACATCATGTTTGGCAGAGTGGAGGGGAGGCGAAGGAGAGGAAGACCTTTGGTGAGATGGATTAATTCTGTAACTGGAGTGGTGGAAATAAGTGCGTTTGAGATGGCTAGGTTGGCACAGGATAGAACAGCATTTAGAGCTCTTGTACATAGGGTTGCTATGAGTCGCAAGCGACTCAATGGCACATAACAACAACAACTCTGTCACAATAATCAAAACAGCATAGTACTGGCACAATGATAGAAAGAAGTAAAGTTGAGAATCCAGAAATAAACCCATCTACCTATAGATAATCAATCTTTGACAAGGAGATGAAATAAGCTAAGTGGGGAAAAGATAGTATTTTTATTTTTTAAAAATGATGCTGACAGAATTGGCTATCCATCTACAGAAAACGAAAACAAGAACCATACATGACACTATGAACAAACACTAAATCAAGTTGGGCTTAAAAATTTGGAGTAAAACTTAAAACTATAAATGTCATCAAAGAAAAAATTGGGGCAAACTTTGGAGCCCTCAGCTATGGTTTAAATAGACTATGAAACACAACTGATGCACAATCAGCAGTGGTTGATTGACTGCAAGTTGAATACTCATACTTGACCCTATGAACTTGACCCTAAGAACTCATAGTGACCCTATGAACAAAAGGCCTGAAGCCCTTGTACAACTATCGACATTTCTCAAAGTTCATAGTTTCTGGAGGCATGTTATGTAAGAAGTGGATGCCACTCCTGTTGAGTTGCAACTGTCTCAGAGCTGACCCTCTAGTGAGTTTTTGGAGGCTGTTAGTTGCATGGGAGGAGCCAGTGGATTCGAGCCACGCCACTAGGCCACCAGAGTTTCCTAATCAAATGGCTGCTACCTCATAAAAAAAAAAATCTTTAAATAATTCAAAAAAATTCTCCAGAGGAGGACAAAGAAAACCTAAGCATTGGGGAAAATATTTGCTAATGACACATCTAATAAGGGATTCATCTCCAAAATGTATAGAACTCTCCAATACAACACCTCAACAAGAAAAAACACAAACAACACAATCATAAAATAGACAAAGGATATGAAAAGGTATGTCTCCAAGGAAGACATTCAGGGAGGTAACAAACACATGAAGAAATGCTCAAGATCATTAGCTCTCAGAGAAATGCAAATCAAAACAACAATGAGAGATCATTTAGCCCAGCAAAAATAAAAATGTTCAAGCAATATACACAGGTGAATGTTTGGAGAGCCTGGAACTCTCATATACTGGTGATTGGAATATAAAATGGTTCACAGAGGTACTCTACCAAAAAGAACTGGCCAACACAGATGAATTTAATGAAACAATATATGATTAAGAGGCAATGGTGATGAAGGAGGAAGTTCAAGCTGCTCTGAAGAAAATGGCAAAAAACAAGGAACCAGAAATTGATGTAATACCAACTGGCATATTTCAGCAAAAAGATGCTACCTTGGACACACTCACTAGGTTATGCCAAGAAATCTTGAGGAACTGGCCAACTGACTGGAAGAGATCTGTATTTATTCCCATTCCAAAAAAAGGTGACCCAACAGAGAGTGGAAATTACCAACCCATATCACTAATATCAGGGAGGTCTGGTGGTCTGGTGACAAGAAGCTGCACTGCAATCCTGAAGGCACACAGTTTGAGGCCACCAGGTGCTCTGTGGGAGAAAGGTGGTCAGTCTCCTCCAGTGTAATTAATTACCTCTGAAAACCTGTTAGAGTGTCAGCTATGGGTCAATTCTGATGCTATAATGCACAACAACAACAACAGCAACATCGTGAATATCACACAAAAGCAAGATGCTGTTGAAGATTATCCCAAAACGACTCAAACAGTACATCAGCAGAGAACTGTCAGATGTACAGGCTGGGTTTAGAAGAGGTTGTGGCACTAGGGACATCATAGTCAATATTATACAAATCTTGGCTGAAAACAAAGAGTAACAGAGGAATGTCTACCTGTGTCTCATTGATTATGCAAAAGACATTTGAATGTGTGGATCACAGAAAATTTGGCTAATCTTGAAAAGAATAAGAATCCCAGAACATTTAATTGTGTTCATGCAAAACTTAAACTTGAACCAGGAAGCAGTAGTCAGAACAGAGCAGGGAAACACTGCATGGTTCAGGATCAGGAGAGGTATGTGTTAGGAATGCATCGTATCACCATATCTTTCCAATCTATATGCAGAGCAGATCATTCAGGAGGTTGGGCTTTATGAGGAGAAATGTGGCATCAGGCTTGGAGGAAGACTCGTCAACAACCTGCATTATACAGATGACACTACTTTGCTTGCTGAAACTGGGAAGGACATGAGGCATTTGCTACCGAAGGTCAAGGACTGTAGTCTTCAATATGGATTGAAGCTCAACATCAAGAAAACAAAGATTCTCACCACTGGGGCAATTGGCAACGTTATGATAGACGGAGAAGAGATTGAGATTGTTGATAACTTTTAGCTTTCTTGGTACCACAGTCAACACTCTTAGCATCATCAAAAGAGGAATTTTATTGAGAAAGTCTGCTGTCAAGGGATCTCTCTGGAGTACTGAAGAGTAACGATGTCAGTTTTGAGACTAAGGTGAGCCTGATCCAGGTCATGGTCTTTGCAGTTAGTTACTCTCTATGAGTCTGAAAGCTGAACAATAATTAAAGATAATAGAAGAAGAATTGATGCTTTTGAGTTGTGGTGCTGGAGAAGGCTGTTAAACATACCATGGAGTGCCAGGAGAACAAACATGTCTATCCTGGAGAGGGTGAAACCAGACTGCTCCCTGGAGAGAAGGATTTTGAAGCTCCATCTCACATAATTTGGGCACATGGCCTTGGAAAGACCAGTCCTTGGAGAAGAACATCATGTTTGGAAAGACAGAGAGAGAGAGTAGGAGAGGAAGACCCCAAATGAGACGGATTGACACAGTCAGTGACTGGAAAAATGGGATTAGATCTGTTAGAGGAGATGAGGGTGGCTCAGGATATGGCAGGGTTCAGAACTACATAGGGTCACTATCTGTTGCCGGTAACTCAATGGCACGTTACAACAACAATACCTTCTTAGCATTTTCATCTCTATTGTTTAGCTTTAGATTGAGGAGTGGGGAATAGGTAGAGAAAACCAAACCAGGAAGATAGAGGTGCCTGACAGGCATGTGCATAAGTTTTCACAACATTAACCAAAACCTATTGTTGAATCAGTTCTGACTCATGGTAACCCCATGTGTTCAAAGTAGATTTATGTGCCACTGGACTTTATTTTTTTTTTATTGGTTTGCATACAATTGTTCATATACATATATATTATTTTCATTTTTTATTATTAAATTTTATTAATTTTAATGAACATTTACAGAGATTTTAGGTTTTCATTCATTCATTCATTGTTGCACTATTTTCTCTACCCTCCTCCCCAGCTCATTCTTCATTTTTCCTCCCGCTTAAAAGTCCGTTTTAATTGTCCAATTGCCACAGTGCTTGTCAAAGCCAGTTCTGATTAATCTCCTTTGTCAGTGTGTTCTTTGCCATTCCCTATCACTCCTCCCTGAGAGAGACTTCACCCTGATTCATAAGGAAAAGGGGATGGCGTATTCTCTTAGCTACTTCCTGCTGAAAAGGGACGCTGTAAGTTTCAGGGTGAAGATCTTCTCTCACTACTCTAAAGGGCCCCTTTGGCAATAGGAAACACATAGACTATTATGAAGATTGATTTTGGAATTTAGATGCACTGCATATACATATATATATATATATATATATATATATATATATATTATGTTCCTTTCATTTGCATTGTAGCATATGCAGTCAGTTTTCACAATGACTTCTTTGCATAGTTTCATTCATATACATTTTGTTGTATAGAGCCATGCCTATACATTGTGGTTTTATTATTATTATTAATTTTAATGAAAATTTACAGAGATTTTAGATTTCTATTCATTCATTGCTGCACTTTTCTCCCTGCTCACCCCTCCCCTCTAGTTCGTTCTTCTCTTTGAAAAGAAAAAGAAAAACTTTCATTTTTATACAAGCCCTCCCCCCAAGTCCACTCCACTGTGCAGCCTTCATTCTGGACTCCTGTCATGACAATAATACCTAATCATATATACCTTTTAAACAGTTCTCTCTCACTCGCTCTCATCTGTTTCAATGCAGTATACATAATTTATCCCATCTTTCTCTGTCTCCCCCCTAACCCCTTTGTTAGTCCGTTTTACAACAGTGGCACTTGGACTTTAAATCAACAACAACACGTCACTAAGTGGGTGACTTTTAACACTGATACATTTATTTTCTCACTGTTTAGGAGGTTACAAATCTGAATTGAAGGCATCAGCTATGGGAGAAGGTTTTCTTTGCCCACTTTAAGGGGCAAGCCTTTCTTTTACACTTTTTCTTCCTTGGTTCTTTGGAAGTCTTCATTGTGCCTCATCTACTTGTTCTGTTGCTAATCTTCTCCCTCTGTATCTCAAAAACGGTCTTAAAACACAGACCACACTAGTAATAGCTTCATTAACACTACAAAGGAAAACTCATTCTCAAATATGATGGGGTCCACACCAACCAAACTCATTGCCATGGAACCCACTCCAACTCTTAGGCATAGCAGAATTGCCTTGTAGATTTTCCAAGACAGTAAAATCTTTATGGAATGAGGCTGCCATATCTTTCTCCCACACCTCATTGTTGGCAGAAAATATCTTTATTTAGTCATCTTATTATATAAATACTACCCTTTAATCTTTTAAGAAAAAGAAGGGGTAGGAGAAGCACAATTAAGTCAGGGTGACAGTGATGACTAGACAATGAACCATAATCTAACTCATTCTTACTTACAATATCAATTAAAGTACCCGTGTAAATTAGGATGAGTCAGGTTAAAATCTTTGAGGCTTATAAAACAAACATTTGCTTCTCTCACTCGCAACACATCCGAATCCGATGTGAGTCATCCAGGAGCTATACCTATTCTTAAAGAGCCATCCATCAAGACATTACCTCTGTGATTCCATGCCATGGGAAATGGTATGTGTCAAGGCTTTGGCTCTCTAAAATACTTCTTTCCAGGAACTGACATGTCACTTTCACTCACATATCACTAGTCAAAGTAAGTTACACAAACATGCCTAACTTCTGAGGGGCTGGGTAAGTGCAAGCCAGTCTGTGCTTGGAAGAAGACCTCAGAACATCTGATGACCTCTTTGGAGACTTGGGACTACTCAGTAGAAAACTGTGCAAACATGCAGGGGAATCAGGTGGTGACAGGATGTATGGAGAGAGAGGTAGAGCGCTTACTCCACATTAAGGCAGTCGTGTTGAGCACACACCTGTTCCGTGTAGTTGGTACTGTGCAGTACAGGAGTGTGCAGCAGTGAAGGTGAGAGGGAAATGTTATTTGAGGAAAGAATAAGGACACAGTTTTATCTTTTGAATATTTGTTCTCTTGTGTGCAAATAAATGTGTATCAGAGACTTGACTAGACATTCTTAAATTTTTAGGATTTCTAGTTTTAATGCCATGTTTTTTTCTTAATAAATATTTGCATGTCTAAGTGGCTTCCAAGAAAAAAAAAACCCAAACCAATAAAACATCTGATGACCAATGCTAGCAATCACACTTCTTACCTTAATATTTTCTTCTTGTCAAGATCTCTCTGGTTCTCAGTGCTGCTTATTTCTGGAGCTCAGGACCTTGTTCTTCTTGGGGAATTTCTGGAAGAGCCAGTTGTGTCATCTTTTCATGATCTCACCTATTGGCCAAGGCAGTTACAAAGTTCATCCTAGTTTAAGGAAAGTGAACAGAGACTCCACATCTCAATCGGTGGTGTGTCATATGTCGTAGGTCAGGATATACTTTGATGTAGTTATCCTTGGAAAATGCAATCTGTCACAGATGCATTGGGGGGGGGGGAAGACTGTGACACTCAAGCTCACCTATCAAGACTTCTGACTCCCAGAGTCTATCTGAACAAAATATCTGTGGAACTTGTTCACAAATACTTAGATCCCAGAGTTTCAAAGAAATTCTGCCCTCATCCCATCCTCCGAGGTCTAGCTGTAGAAGGAATGCCTGGTTGGTGAGGGACCTGGTTGGTGAGGGAGAAGAACCAATTGACCACATTTAGCTTGTGATGATCATTGGACTTTTGGAAAACAAATCACTTGTTGAAAATGGTAGAGTTTGTGACTGGTAGATTGTTCCTTTTTACAAAGCCAATCCTTATAGGTAGATTATACTTCCTTGGCTGTCAATGATTTCGTCTTGTTTGGATCAACACTTTTGGCACTAGCAGTCAGGAGATCAGGACATGTATTGCTTTGGGCAAGTTCACTATCAGGGACCTCTCCAAAATACGTAAGAGCAATATGTCAATTTGAAAATTAACGTGTGCTTGAGTCAGGTCATGGTCTTTTTCAATCACCTGCTAAGCATCTGAGAGCTAGACAAGGAATAAGGATGACAGAAGAAGAATGCCTTGATGCCTTTCAGTTGTGGGGCTGAGAAGAATACTGAATATCCTATGGATTACCAAAAAGAAACAGGTATGTCTTAGAAACGTGCAGCCAGAGTGCTCCTAGGAGAAAAGGTGACAAAGCTCCATTTCTTATATATTGGACGTGATGCTAGGAGAGGTTATTATTCCCTGGAAAGAGACATCATGCTTGGAAAGACAGAGTCAGTGAAAGAGAGGAAGATCCCCAATGGGATGGATTGACACAGTGATTACAGCAATGAACTTGAGAGTGTCAGAGATGAAAGGCAGAAAGGGCAGGGTTCAGGTCTATTGTTCGAAGAGTTCCTGTGAGTCATTCTCTACTCAACAACATCTAACAGCAACAACCCTACAGATGTTCAGGTTCCCCAGTGGAATGTAGGCAGGAATGTTGAGCGTCACTATAGCCAAAGCTTTAGAAACACTTCCTGTTCTGCTACTATAGTGAGTTCAAAGGAGACTACTCTAGAAAAAGAGATTCCATCATAAGACAGTAGCACTGAACAACAAGCGATTAACTGAGGTCACCCGAGAGTGGTACAAGGAGTCACCAGAAGCAGAAAAGGTCATGGGAAACTAGAGACTAGGAAGTGGGAGGAGAACTATGTGTCCGTGAAGGATATCCAGCTGGGAGTCTCTGGGTCAGAGAGTTCCAAGGACAATAGCGCCCTCTGGTTCTTTACACTCATGGGGCTATCAGGAGTTGAGAACAATTTTTCTTTGATAGTGTTGAGTGTCATTTGAGCGACAATTTACAAACAACTTGGTTTTCCAATTTAGCCGGTTATACACATTTTTTAATGACATGAATTCTAATAGGCAGAAGTGTAACAACATTCTTCCCTGTGATTCTTGTTTCCAATAATCCTTTTTTCCTACTCCTTCCCTGAATTCTGAGCTTTATCCTCGGGCAAATGTTGCTCTGTTGATCTGATGTGGTTGATGATTCTAAGGAACAAGAGCTTCTGTGTTATTGTTGGATGCAGTTTTGTGGGCTGTGTAAAGCAGGGATGTTCTAAATAGCTAGAAATGTGTCTATTTGGGTTATATGAAAAATAACCATCAAGAGTGTTTTTGACCTTTTTTCTTTTAACGAAAGAACAATCCACCATTCTTCTTTTTCTGCCTTGGGGAAAAAGAAGAGCAACAACAACAAACCAATAACAACAACAACAACAAAGAACACCTCAAAAACCTGAAGACTTGCAGACTAGCAAAAGTCATGATAGTTTGTTCCTTTAGCCAGACTCTCAAAGTGACAGCTCCTCAGTACCTGAGCTGATAGACATCACATGAATATAAGCAAGAAATACACTCTTGTTATTGCAAGCAACTGAGGCTCTGAGATTGTTACTGTAGCATGACTTAGCTAAGGTGACTATCATAATAATACTGCAGAAGATACAATGGAATAGTAGAGGAGGATCTGTAAGAGTCATTTCCCCTGGCAAGGAAATGGCATTCTTGTCTCTCTGTTTTGTTTCCTCATGTGCCTTTATCTTGCATCTTCTCTCTGTTTTTTCCTCTATGAATGTCCATATCTGTGGTTCAGGCTTTAAAATTAAGAGTTCTGTGTTTGATTTTATTTTTTATTTTCTGTTTCTGTCTCTGCTACAATAACAACAACAATAACAGAAGAGGGGGGTTTTGTTTCAATAATAAAAATTTTTATCACCCTAACTCATGTTAACAAAATGTAGGGTTAGCTGACAAAAGAAAGCTACATGGTCACCTGAAAGTGAATAGGGAAATACATAAGGTGGCTTAGTGGTAGGGAGTTGTACTGCCAACCCAAAGGCATTTGGTTCAAATCTGCCAGTTCCTCTGTGGGAGTAAAAGGGACAATCTCTTTCCATGCAATTTACTGCTTCTGTAAACCCACTGACGGGTCTTCTATGAGTTGATTTTGAACTTGTCAGTGCCTAATGACAACCAGTGACTAGAGTGGGGAGAATAGGAATATTCGTGAATAACCTGGATGACTAGAGGAGAACCTTGTCCCTGTTTCCAAGAAAAGTTGTTACTAGGGCAGAGTTTGGTGGTTATTTTTCATATAACCGAAATAGATACATTTCTAGCTACTTAGAATATACCTGCTTTACACAGCCCACAAAACTGCGTCTAACAATAACACAGAAGCTCTTGTTCCTTAGAATCATCAAGCACATAAGGTCAACAGAGCAACTTCCTCACACTCTCTTCTCACTCTAACCTTGAGATCTAACTTATCACCCTAACTAGAGATCACCAACGTCACTCTTTCTCAATCACCTCCAAATCACAGGTGGTAGAGATTATAAAGAAACAGAATATCTCTCTAACCACAGTGGTGATGGCACAACTTCAGGAAGGCGAGTAAAGGAATGCTACTCTGATTGGCTGTAAAAATAGTAAGCTAGCCTGCAGTATATTAAATATTAGAAGATATTTTGCAGCTGACTAAACATTTTTTTCAGGTTCAGAATACCTTGGTGTTTCTAAACCACTTCATGGGTTACACAAGGTTCTACAAATGACTCAACAACTGGATGTTTATAAACCACATGCTTCATTTACAAAGTATTTTATAATTTAGAAAGGATATTTAAACAAGGCTCTTTATCTTTTCCAAATACTTTTCGGCAAGCCAAGTATTTTAAGATGTAAGCATCCTGGATTTTTAAATTAAAACAATAGTTTGCAAGTTGTTAAAAAACACTTTGTCATTTAGAAATCACTTTACTATTTAATTAATTGAAGAAAGCAATTATACTGTTTTAAAAGCACTTGTTACAAAGCATTTCATATTTGACTAAGCAGTTAGCCATTTTATACCACTTTCATGTGTCTGCAGGTCTTAAGAAACAAAATGCTTGGAAATTTTCAAGTCCTTGGGTGTTTTTCAAAGTGAGGCAAAAGGCACTGCTTGCAGTTGTCAAAGTGTTACAACTGCTGAAACACATTGCAACCTACTCAGTTTACTGAATGCAGAGACCTTAAACTTTGCAAGCTATAGTATAAATCATGTAATTTATGAGCTATTGATTAAAAGCGTTCTACGGTTTGCAAAGTACAGGTATGTGTCACTCAACACCAAGATAGTTCTGTGAAACAGGATGTTATGTGATTTTGGCTTTGTGTGAAAACCAGATTAGGCACTTGGCCACTGCCTCTGAGTCAGTTTCCATTCATAGCAACCCTCCGTCAAATTTCAGAGGCAGTAAATCTTTATGGAAGGAGAGCTGCTCATCTTTCTTCCACAGAGAGCTTTGTTGGATTTGAACTGACAACATTTATTCGTGATGCCATTAGCAAAAATCTCTGGTTGTGGCTGTTGTATGCCATCGAGGGGAACCAACCCAGAGTTGTTCTAGTTGACTGTCAATGACTTCATCTTACTTGGACCTACAATCAATGCACTAGGTATCAACAGTCAGGAGATCAGGAGATGTATCGTATGGAGAAAGTCTATTATCAGGGACCTCTTCAAATTACTGAGGAGCGAAGATATCAGTTTGAGGACTAAGGTGTGCCTGATCCAGGCCATGGTCATTTCAGTCACTTGCTATGCTACTGAGAGCTGGACAATGACTAACTATGCAGGAGAAGAATTGAGCCTTTGAACTGTGGTGTTGGAGAAGAGTACTGAATATTCCATGGACTGTTAAAAGAATAGCAGATATGTTTTGGAGAAGGTGCAGCCAGAGGTTCTTTGGAGGCAAAGATGAAACTTCATTTCCCATTCTTTGGGCATGTTGCTAGGAGAAGCTACTTCTTGGAAGGGGACATCAGCTTGGAAAGGTGGAGAAGCAGTGAAAGAGAGGAAGATCCTTGACTAGGTGGAATGACAGTGTCTGTGTCAATAAGCTTGACTGTTAGAGGATGTGAGGATGGCACAGGATAGGACAGTGTTCAGATCAGTTGTTCAGAGGGTTGCTATGAGTCATACTCACTCAACCACACCTAACAACAACAAATAGTCAAAAAAGTCAAAAACAAGTACATTCCCATGAAGTCAATCCCAATTTATGGCAACCCTACAGGACAGAGTAAAACTGCCCTGCAAGGTTTTGGAGGCAATAAATATTTAAGCAAGGAGATAGTCTCATTTTTCTCCTGAGTGGATGGTGAGTTTGAACCACTGACCTCTTGGATTGCAGTCCAAAGCTTAACCTACAATGTCACCATACCTACATTGCAAGTAATAACAGTCACTGATTTTCCACCTTCCAAAACCCTTTTTTGACCTCACAATGCTCTTTCTTTGCTGCTTGGTGCTATCACTAAGACTGTTTTGCTGTGTTTGGGAGCCATGATGCAATGCATAGTAATGTTTTCAAAAGAAAATAAAACAGAGAATGTAAACAAAGCATGTAAGAATGATCGGATGAAGCTAATTAGAATAGGTGACTAGATAGCAAAAAGGTTTATTGTTGTTGTTATGTACCGTCGAGTAAAAAAGGTAGAATAGCAAATACAGGAGCCAGGCAGAGGCAGAAGTAAGAGATGGTGGAGTGGAGATTGAGGCGAAAGATATGTGGAGACAAATGAAAAGGGAAAGAGGTTCTTCAGAATCTTAAGAAGGGCGAGGAGGTGAGAAAGAGAAGAGACTGGGCGACACAGCGGAAAGAAATGGGAGCCAGAGAGAGTAAGACAAAAATGAGAGGCAGTGAGGGGGTGAGAGAACAGAAGCAGAGAGACGCGGAGGAGGGAAAAACAGAGAGGAGCGGAGACCATAATCTCAAGATCCCCACCCCTTGACTGCTGGAGCCTCAGAACTTGGTGTGAAGTTTCTGGAGCATTACAGGAAAATAACAAATGCCTGGGAGAGAGGATCAGCTCACATTCCTAAATCGGCAGCCAACAGGTGTTTGCACCTCCCAGCAGCTCATGCACTTTCGTCGTTTCGCTGACAGGCGGAGCCCGAGCTCTAAACTCCGGTCTCTGGAACCTCCTCGCCGCTGGGGCCCGCTGACCCCGAGGCCGCGGTCACGCACCCCGCCATCGCCGTTCTTGTGAGTCAAGTCTCCTGCCAGCGGCCTGCTCTGAATTTGCGTGGCAAAGGGCAGAACCCGCTGCTGAGGCTGGAGATTATCTTGTTTGTAAAGGAAGCACAAGTCAGAACTCAGGCTGAGAAATCTGAAGTCGACCAGGGTCAGCGCTAATCTAGGGTGGGGTTGGGAAGGGCAGTGTTGCAGATGGAAAGAGGAGGAAGAGGAGGAGAAAGGGCTCAGATTGCCTTCAGGTGGGTCTCTTCTCTCTAGCCTCAGCTAGAGTGCATGGATTTTTGCCGTACCCTGGTGTCTTTAAACACTGTCCTTTAATGAATAAGGAATAAACTCTCAAGGAGGGGCCAATGGGTAAGAAGCTGCGATACAATCCAAAAACAAGCAGTTCGAATCCACCAGCTGCTCCACGGGAGAAGGATGGACAATATCTTTGCGTGCGTTTTGCTGCTTCTGAAAGCCCGCTGGAGGTCGCCTATGGGTTGGTTTAGACTCAACAGGCACACGGCAATAACACAGCCTTCAAGGTGCTGGGGACACAGGAATGGTTGGGATAGCTTTGTACCTTATGCTCCCAGAACGCACAGTCTGGTGGGATAAACAAACCTGGGAGAAATTATTCCTTCACGAATAATCCAGAATCAGGGTGCAGAGGTTGAGCCTGTGCTTCCTCCTTGTCCTCCTGTCTTTCTTTCCTGCCTTTGGATTTCTGACCCTGTCTGCTGTCTTCCTCTCCTGACCCTCTCCACCCTTCTCTGCTTTGTTCCTCAGTGGCTTGACCCCCCAGCTGCTTTGCTGGAGAAAGGCCAGTCTGTTTCTGTAAAGTTGAAGGCTGAGAGGTTGTTCTGCCCTCCTGTCCTGTTGTTCTTGCATCAACAACCTGTGTTATGCAAAGAACACAACTTTCTAGAATATACTGAAGAGGGTCAATATGGATTACATCTCCACATCAAGTAAACAAAAATCCTCACCACTGGACCAATAGGCAACATCATGTTGTTGTCATGTGCTGTCCAGTTAGAATCAACTCATAGGTGACCCTCCAGTGGGTTTTCAGAGGCTGTAAACCACACAGGAGGAAAATGCTCATCTCTCTCTCAGAGCAACTGTGTAACTTAAAACTACATGCCTTTAGTAGGCTACACAACTCCTTAGCCTCTAGGCCACGAAGCTCATGATAGATGGAGAAAGCACTGAAGTTGTCAACAATTTAATCTTGCTTGGATCCATAATCAGCACTCATGGTAAAAGCACTTAAATTTTTTTTTAAAGTGTGTTGCAAGAGTCCACAATTAAGGTTGAGTGCATTTGGGATGGTGGGAGGGGTGCGGGGTGGGGGGATTGTATACCAAAGGAAGAATTTTTCTTTTGCTTTTCAAAGAGAGGAGTGAACTGGGGGGTAGGGCTGGGCAGGGAGAAAAGTGCAACAATGAATGAATGGAAATTCAAAATCTCTGTAAATGTTCATTAAAATTATTAAAATAAAATCTAAAAAAAAGTGTGTTGCACGGGGCCGGGGGGAAGGTTTAAACACAGGGTCGCACAATTTGATGGGTAGATGGAGAGATTGGTAAAGGAAAAGGGAAAGGTCTGGTGTGAAAAACAATGTATATGAACTTTATGAACTTTGTATGTAAATCAGTATAAATTTTTTTTTCTTTTAAAGTGTGTAGGGAGCTTTGGTGGCCTAGTGGCAGAAGCTGTGCTGCAGTCCTGAAGGAGCATGGGTCAAATCTACCAGGTGCTCTGTTGGAGAAGGAGAGGCAATCTCCTCCTGTGCCAGTCAGATCCAATTCGATGGCAGATGGGAAAAAACAAACAAACAAACATGTGTGTTTCTTTGGGAAAATCTGCCATCAATAATCACTCCAAAGTGCTAAAGAGCAATAATGTCAGGTTTTGGGGGGTTTGCTTTATCTTTTTTTAATAATGCAGATCCCCCCCCCCCACTTTACTTCATTGGCATTTTGTTTCACACAATCATTCCCATACATTGTGTTTTATAAAATGAATCATCATTGGACTGTCTCCACCATTACCTGGTCTTTTCAGGTCCCAGGTGTATCTTCCCCAGACCAAAGTGCACCATGTTCTTTTCAATTACTTTCTATGCATGTGAAAGTTGTACAATGAGAAAGGATGGCAGAAGAATGGATGGCTTTGAATTGTGGAGTGGGGAAGAGAACTGAGTAGCCCATGGACTGACAAAAGAACAGACAAGACTGTGGAGGAAGGACCACCAGGGTGCCCCTTAGAGGCAAGGATGATGAAACTTCCTCTCACGTATTTTGGACATTTTATCTGGAGGGGCCAGTCCTTGGATAGGGCATCATACTTAGAAAGGTGGAGGGGTCAGAGAAAAAGAGGCAGACCCTGATGAGGTTGATTGACATAGTGACTGCAACAATAAGCTCGAGCTTAGCTGAGATCGTGAGGATGGTGTTGGAAAGGGCAACGTCAAAGTTTAGATCTGCCCCCACTTTCTAGAGGGTCACTGTGAGTCAGAGTGGACTGGGCAGCAATAGGTTCCTTCTAATGCCTCCTCCCCACCGGTCCCCCTTGCCCAGTTATATCAGCATCTGCAACCGTGCAGCAGACTGGGTCTGGGAAACATATCCCTGAGGGAGCCTGCTGTCAGCAGCTGAATAGTCCCTGAAGTGGGGAGCGAGGATTAGGAAAAATGACAGAGACAGGAGAAAGAGTCAGGAGGGCATACAGTGAATACTGCAGCCCCGAGTTTACTCTCTTCTGCCCTTTTATCTTCCTTTTACAGGGAACAGAAAAACAACCCAGCCTCAAGGCTGACAATACATTTTGTTTTCATACCCTCATTTAACCCTAGGGTTCAAGGAATGGTCAAGCCTATTTTTGTACTGAGAACAGCAAACAGTTCCTCTTGTGGGTATATCTGGCTATTTCCTTATAATACATTTGGTTGCTTCCTTTTATCTTTTACTTAATAATTTTCCAGTGCTATATGAAGCTTTCAATGTGTCTTTATTAAAGGTTTCCCACATATCCCTGCATGTGTCTGCTAGCAGGAGACAGGGAACCCTTGAGGGCAGGGCAGGGCTGTGTAGGTCATTGTCAAGTCCCCAGCACCAAAAACATAACATTTCTGATGTATTCAACAAAGGAGATTTCTCTGAGGTATGTCTCTCTTCAAAAAGGATTCCCAGAGTACTATGTTTGTATGCTATAATTTGCTATCATTTGTGATTTTAGCTCAGCTCTGGAAGCTCATAGATGTGATCTTGCCCAGGTGCTGAGTGTGGGTTCATCACAATCAGGGCTGAGGTCAGGGGTTGAGGGACAAGAACCACCAGACTCAAGGTACAGTGGTAAAGAGCTGGGACCCGAGAGTCAAGGTGCTTGAGTTTGAAGCCCAGCTCTGCCATCTTCCAATTCCAAGGGCTTGAGCAGGCTTGATAAGCATCCTGTCTCATCTTCCCCATTTTGTTGTAACTCTGTGTCATCACATCAGAACCAACTCATAGCTGACCCTCCAGCAGGTTTTACAGCCTCTATATTGTTGTGTGCCATTGAGTCAGAACTGACTAATAGCTGATCCTCCAGTGGGTTTTCAGAGGCAGGAGATTGCCCATCTTTCTTCTGTGAAGCAGCTTGTGTTCTTGAACCATGTGCCCTTGGATTGGCAGCATAACTCCTTATCACTAGGCTGCCAGAGTTCTTTCTCCATGAATAGTCTCTATCTCAAACAGTCCAGACATAAGCCGAGTGGTCCCTGGGGAAGAATGCACATGAGTTAGTTGCCATAATGGAACAACAAAAGTTTATTTTATTGTAGCAAACTATATACAATTAAGAAGGCTGCCATTTAACCATTTTAAGGGTACAATTCATTGACATCCCCTCCATTCACTTAATTTCAATTGCTGCAGAGTCAAGGACTGCAGCCTCCAATGTGGATTGAGGCTCAATATCAAGAAGACAAAGATTCTCGCCACTGGGCCAATTGGCAGCATCAGAATGGATGGTGAAGAGATTGAGATTGTTCACAGCTTTAGTTTACTTGACTCCACAATCAACACTCTTGGCACCAGTAGCCAGGAAATTAAAAGGTGTTTTGCCATGGGAAAGTCTGCTGTTAGGGACCTCTTCAAAGTACTGAAGAGCAATGGTGTTTCTCTGGAGACTAAGGTGCATCTGATACAGACCATGCTCTTTGCAATCACCTGTTATGCATCAGAGAGTGGACAATAACCAAGGAGGCTAGAAGGAGAATTGATGCCTTTGAGCTGTGGTGCTGGAGAAGAGTATTGAGAGTACCATGGACTGCTAGGAAAACAAACAGTTTCATCCTGGAAACGGCTAAACTGGGTGGCTCCTTGGAGGCAAGGATTCTGAGGCTCCATCTAACATACTTTGGACATGTTGTGAGGAGAGACTGGTCCTTGGAGAAGGACATCATGCTTGGGAGGGTGGAGGGACAGCGCAGGAGGGGAAGGCCCTCTATGAGGTGGATTGATTCAGTGACTGGGGTAATCGGGATGGGAGTGTCAGAGACAGTGCGATTGGCACAGGATAGAGCAGAGTTTAGGGCTGTTGTACATAGGGTCGCTATGAGTTGCAAGTGACTCGATGACACATAATAACAACAACAACAACATGATTGTCACTATCCATTTACAGCTGTTTTTCCATTATCACAAACAAAACCCATTCTCTTTAAGCAATAACTTCCTATTTTCCCCCTCACCTACTTCTGTCATTGTTAAGTACTCTTTTTATTTTTTTTTTTTCCTGTGCCAAAATAGTATTTTATTCTCAAGGTCATTTGAAAGACCCTCAGTAAAGAAATCTATCACACACCAGGCATAGATTCCAAAACCACATTTCTCCAGGCCCCAGTATCAGTCTCTGTCAGGATAAAAAGTTGTGTTCTTTGGTAATTCCTGGCCTTTGCTTCATGAAAAAGAGATCTTTTCCCATAAGCCGCCACCATCATCGTTGTCGTCGTCTTCTTCTTCTTCTTCTTCTTCTTCTTCTTCTTCTTCTTCTTCTTCTTCTTCTTCTTCTTCCTCCTCCTCCTCCTCCTCCTCCTCCTCCTTCTTCTTTTTAGAGTAGAGCTTTATTTTCAGCAAACAGTGCATTAATTGAGTATGAGTATTTTTTTTAACAAACTCAAGGTGGATCTAATGTGTTCCACAAAGTGGGGTGGGGAGGCTCAGCCAGAGGTGAAGTGGAAAGGTTCTCTACTATTTGTCATCTTCTGCAACCAGAAATCCACATGTGGGAAAGGCATCCAGGAGCGCAGTCCTGCGTGAAGCTGCTCTGTCTCTGCATCATAAATGTTAATCATCGGTCCTCTCGTCAGGGCCAGGGCAGCACGCAGCTCCTCCTCCAGCCCTCGGTCTTGGAAGGAGGCTCTGTAAATCTCTGTCATTTTTATGTTGATAGCAGTGCCTTAAATTATTGGAAAATGGCTTTCATTTTTTTCCCAGTCATTTAAGTCTGTCACACATAATGTCATTAAGTGGATGTCATCTTCTCCGTCAAATTCCCTGAGAAGTTGCTGAGTGAGTTTTCTTGACAACTGCCTGTCGTCACTGAAGCCGCCCACGAGGTGCACTTTCAAAAGTCTGCCACACTTGGTGGGCTTGGAAAAGGATTCTATGAAGATGATGATGATCAAGAGTACCTCAGCTTTGGTGTGTCAAGCAGGTCACCCCATGACCTGTGTGCCTCAGGACCGCAATGTGAGAAGTGGTGGCATCATCAGATCCCAGAATGGAGGTGGAGCCATCCTCTGGGGAGATCATGGCAAACTCCCTCTTCTGAACATACCGAAGGTGCTGGGGTCCCACCTGTTGAACAGACTGACCTCTGAGAAGTTTGGCTTTTTCTTCAAGTCAGATGGGCATGAACCAGGCCCTCAGCAGGCTGGCGCAGCTGTACTCACTGCCACGTGACCAGCAATGGCATTGCGGAGCTGGTGGCTGCCCAGCCTGGGCCTCCCACCCATTGTTAAGTACCCTTACAGTGCCTCTGACTCCTGGCCACCCTGTGCATGGGGAAGGAAACCTGGCCTCCTCCTGCGCCATCCTCATATCTGCTGTGTAGACATTGTGTCAACTATCTCATTGAGGGTCTTCCTCTCTTTCATTATGCCATTTCCCAAAGAGTCTCCCCTCCTGATAACAAAGTCCCACCAAACTTACTTCTAAGGAGCACTCTGGATTCACTTCTTCCAAGAAAAAAAATTGTTTTTACCACTAGGAGCCTCAGTGGGCCTAGTGTTAAGAAGCTGCACTACAATCCCAAAGGCATGTGGTTCAAATTTACCAGCTGCTCTGTGAGAGAAGGATGGGCAATCCTCTCATGTGATTTATTGCCTCTGAAAACCCGCTCAGGGTCAGCAATGGGTTGGATCAGACTTGAGGGCACACAATAACTAATGAATGCATTTGTCTATTTTAGTTCTTACATACAGGGAGCTCTGGTGGCTTAGTGGTAAGGAGTTGCGCTGCCAACCCAAAGTTTTGAATCCACCAGCTGCTCTGCAGAGAAAGATGGTCAATGCCTCTGAAAACTCACTGGAGGGTCAGCTGTGGGCCACCTGTGACTCAACAGTACACAACAATAAGCCTTACAAATATATAAGTGGGATTATATAATACTTGTGTGCATGCTTGACTTCTTTCACTCAATAAAATGTTCTTATCCTTTTGTGATTGAGAAATATTCCCTGGATTGTTTCCACATTTTTATTCCTGTGGGTACTGCCAAGAACACTGCTCTCTAAATATGTGCATGTGGTCCTGCTTTCAGGCCTTTGGGGAGTAGGAGTGCTGCACTCCTATGATGCTAAGCTTTTTGGGGAACCACCAGCAGTTTCTCAAAACAGCTCAACACCCAGAATAAGAGGTACGGTTCCAAAGAGGACTGGGAGGAGAGGGGGAGGGAGGTAATCCTGCAGCAATGAACAAATATTTTTTAAAAAACAAACACTGAACTGGGGGAGAGGGGGTAAAGGGAGAGGCGGTAAAATGTGCAACAATGAATGAAAATCTAACTCTTGTGTAAATCATAATTAAAATTAAAAAATTTATTAAAAAGAAAACAGCTCAACAAAGGTTTAATGAGCACCTCTCTGTGCCCTGCACAGTGAGTACAGGGGCTTTTGCAAAGAACGGGGTGGGATGGGGGGCAGGGGGAGACCAAAGCTCCCCTTTTTGGGGGGTATTTTTTCATGGCTCAAATGTGGCAAACTTACATTTTAGGAACTATAATATTTATTAGAGTTCACTAGGTGTTCCTGCAGTTCGTTGCTCGGAGGCTGGTGAACCTATGCCCGCCCCCCCCCCCCCCGCCCCGGCTCCGCGAGGTCATGGTGGGGCCGGACCTGGGGATCCAGACGAACAGTCCGATTTCCTCTTCAAGCTGGTGCTGATGGGGGCAGCACTGTGGGCAAGATGTGTGTGGTGCAGCGCTTCAAGACGGGCTCCTTCTCCGAGCGCCAGGGCCGCACAATTGGCGTCGACTTGACCCTGGAGACACTGGAGATGCAGGGCAAGCGAGTCAAGGTGGGAGGCCCGGGCTGGCAGGCTGTTCCCGGGGTGGCGGGCCCGGGGGCTCTGCTGACGGGGTCCCCACGGGCCCCCGATGGCTCACCCTCCACAGCTGCAGATTTGGGACACAGCAGGCCAGGAGAGGTTTCTCACCATCACCCGCAGTTACTACCGCAGTGCCCATGGAGCCATCCTTGCCTACTGTATTACCAAGAGGAGCTCCTTCCTGTCGGTGCCTCACTGGATTGAGGATGTGAGGAAGTACACGGGTTCCAGCGTCGTACAGCTGCTCATCCAGGCCTCAGCGAGCTCCAGGAGGCCCCACTGGCCGAGGCCGAGAGCCTAGCTGAGTGCTATGACTCGGAGGCATTGAGACGTCAGCCAAGGACTCAAGCAGAGTGGAGGAGGCCTTCCTGGGGGTGGCCACGGAGCTCATCACGCGCCCCAGCCTCATGTTCAGCGAGTAGAACACTGACCACATCCAGGTGGACAGCAAGGACATCGGCGAGAGCTGGGCTGTGGGTGCTGACTGGGCCAGCTGCTCCTCTCTGTCTCTCTCTGGCCTGCCAGTTCACGACCCGAGCTGGCCCACCAGGGCTGTGGCGTTTCCAGAGCGGCTGCAGGGGCCCTGGATGACATGATCTCTTGTGACCTGGATGCTGCCAGGAAAAGAGCCTTTGGCAAAGAAAGATGCAGGAAACCTGCAGCCCGAGACCTTCCCTCAAAGTCTTCACAGGCCAGGAGTGACCTGCACCGAGCCACCTTTGTGGACAGCAGCTGGGGCAGGAGTCTGGGGGGTGGCAGGAAATGGGATGTCTCCACTCCACATCTCCTCTTGAGCATTTCCTGTCTTGAGTTTACTGTAGCTGTGGCAGCTGGAAGTTGCCTACTGGGTACATGCCTGGTGATGGAGATGTTCAGGGCAGCAGCAGAGAACTAGAGCTGGACCGACCAGCTGCCTATGGTCATAGCCAAGAGCAGCCTGCTCCATCTTCCGAGGATATATTCCCTACAGCACTGCCAGTCCCTCTGTTCCTAGACACCCCAGGGCCTGGCTTGCTGCCTGAGACATGACCTCTGGTGTCCTGGGGGCTTCTTGTTTTCACCGGCACCCACAGTGGAGTCAGGGACACCACCCAGTGTGCTCGGGCTGCTGGCTCCAGCCCAGAGTTCTGCCACTCAGGTTGTAAAACCTGTGAATTTTTCAGCATTAGCTTGCAGAAGCCTGGGGTGCAGGGAACAAGATAGGAAAGGGAACATTGATGATGAAATGAAAACTTGCCGTACTGAGACTCAGGTCTGAGAAGGGGCTCTCAGGCTACCCACTTCGACCCCCCAGGTGTCAAAATCCTTCCTGCCGTGTTGAGGAGTCTCAGTGTGCTTAGGCTTCGACTTCTCCAGCTATGCGTGGCCTAGTGGTGTCCACCCCGTTGGCCCTCTTGCCCTCATGAAGCCCTGAACTGGAGGCCTCGATGAGTGATGGTGCTGGTGTCTCCCCGTCTAACACCTGGGCCCTTGGATATGATCAGACCCCATCCAGGTGCCCACGCCCCACAGCTCTGGCTCAGCTTGGGTTAGCACCTCCTTGTTCATGTTCCCTCCCGGTCTCTCTGCCTTCTCTACCTGCTTCCCCTCCTCCACTGGCCAACCGAGCACTTGTATCCACATTTGGAATCCCACAAATGACCCAGTGGCATGCTTCCTGGAAGGGAACTGCCCCATCCCTGGCTCAAGCCCTTGCCTACAGTACCCTCTGGCAATTAGAAGTCCTTTCTCCCACCCTGTGGCCTAGTGGTGCCCCCCTGGGGATTTGACTGGAGCCATTTCCTGCAGACTCCAGTAGAAGGATTCTTTCCTCCTGCCTGTATGATCTCAGAAACAAATGGCATTAAGAAGGGCTTCTGGGTGGGCTGGCTGTAAGGTGGCAGCTAGCTTTCGTAGTGTCCCTCAGGCAGCTCGAACACAGAAAGTGTGTAAAACATGTCCCTTTCCTTTCCTTCCCCACAGCAGGTTTGCCCACCTCCCAGCAGCCTGGGGCCTCTGAGACAAGAGAACAGAAAGCAAACCTTACCCTTTGTTTAGAAATTGCCCAAGAACACAGAATATGAACAGACACTTCACCAAAGAAGACATTCGGATGGCCAACAAACATATGAAGAAACATTCAAAATCCCTAGCTGAGATGCAAATCAAAACAACTATAAGATATCATCTCACCCCAGTCAGAATAGCAAAAATTTAACAGAACAGCAAGCAACAAATGCTGGCGAGGTTGTGGAGAAACTGGAACCCTTATTTACTGTTGGTGGGAGTGTAAAATGGTGCAACCACTGTGGAAAGTGGTGTGGCACTTTCTCAAAAAGTTGCAAATAGAGTTACCATTTGACCCAGCAATTCCACTACTGGGAATATACCCTAAAGAGACCATAACCGACATCCAACAGATATTTGCACACCCATGTTTATCACGGCTTTGTTCACAATAGCAAGGAGTTGGAAGCAACCTAAGTGCTCATCAACAAATGAATGGATAGAGAAGCTGTGGTATATTCGCACAATGGAATACTACGCTGCTGCACTGAAAAACAAGGAACTCATCATGCAATATCATTCAAAATGGGTGACCCTGAAGGACATTATGCTGAGTGAGGTATCTCAGTCACAAAAGGACAATTACTGCATGGTGCCACTGGTGTAGAATGGGACTGACATCAGGGTTCGGGTAAGACTGAGAAAAACTATAGATTATGTATATGTATACTGCATTGAAACAGTTGAGGGAGAGAACAGTTTAAAAGTGATATATGAAAGGGTATTGTGGTTATCACAGGAGTCCAGAATTAAGGTTGCATAGTGGAGTGCACTC
>NW_006400052.1:1323030-1324315 GCF_000299155.1 Elephantulus edwardii | reverse complement strand
CAACAAGGAATGAATGGAAATCCAATCTCTGTAAATGTTCATTAAAATGAATAAAACAATTTTTTTTAAAAAGAAAGAAATTGCCCAAGAGCTGAAGCAGGTGGTGGCTAGGGGAGCCGGACACTGTCTGGCAGTCACCAGGACTGTGGGAGAAGGTCACCTGAGGGAAAGGCTCTGGCCCAGGGACTTGAAGTCGAGACTCCTAGAAGGAATTGAATTCTGGGAAGCCTCTGTCTTCTCAGAAAGGGGCTTTGGCTCCAAGGGCACAGGCCCCAGCAAGTGTGGAGGTGGGGGAAGCTCCTGATTCAGACTGAAGTTGGTTACTCTTCCCTGAGAGGACTGCCTGGGCCATACCTGTCCAGCCTGAACTGCTGCCCCTGGCCACACATGAGCTGCTGTCAGGGGGAGGGACCAGCCTGCCCAACGATGCCATTTGCATTTGGAAATTTTTCATGTTACCTATTTATGAATGTATGAATCTTTATATCAAATCTATGTTTTAAAATACTCAAAGTTGACTTTTTGAAAACCTTAGCAGAGCCAGAGTGTACACATTCCTAAACCATTAAACAAATTTCTGCAATGAGCCAGTAGGGGAAAAATTATTAAAATAATACAAACCATACATAGGGTTTTCAGAGGCCTGCTATTTCAGAAGTGGATGGCTAATCCTTCTTCCTAGTCTGTCTTAATCTGAATGTTTAGGAGTATCTGACAGACGGTAATTTGTGGAGCAGTGAAAGATAAATCCCTCATTGTGCAGTTAACCATTAGTTACAGTGTAGTCCCTGCCCTTAGCCCAGTGCCTTGACCCACTTATTTCCCAGCTCCACCCTCCACCAGGATACCCCTTCACTTGTACCAAATGCCTTCAGAATTCATCTCCCCTTGTCCGACCCATGACCTGACAGCTTGTATCTGAAGCTTTCTTGGCTCCTGTGATTCCAAACACGTCAACTGCTGACAATTATTTTTTTCTGTGTCCAGTGTCTCTTAAGTTTAGTTGTACTGTCTCTGAAGGGAAGGTGCTGTGTCCTGTAGAACTCCTGTATAGATTGTGTTTTTCTTCTTGGCCTGAGGGCCTGAGGTCCTTGGGCCCCACCGTTTTTGGCTCTGCTTTGGGGCTTCGTACCTGTAGATGTGTCAGAAGCCATTGCCGGAGTCGCCTCTGTTAGGGACCTCTCTAAAGTACTCAAGAGCAATGGTGTCACTCTGGAAACTAAGGTCCGGCTGATACAGGCCATGGGTTTTGCAATCACTTGTTATGCATCAAAGAGTTGGACAA